>NC_059326.1:14180000-14377500 GCF_018350155.1 Leopardus geoffroyi | reverse complement strand
TTTAGAAACTTGGTTGTTTCTTTTTTTTTAAATGCCTGCCTGAAGAAAAGACTGCTCCATTTCTACTCTTGGTAACCAGGAGCAGGGCTAAGATTCATTCAGGAAGATCAGTCTGAGTCCCCTCTGAAGTACAGATGACAGAAAATCTCATCTTTAGATTTTTCACTCCGTAGCTAACAGTCATAAATACAATTCTTTGCCTAAAACAAACAACTAGAGAAGAGAAAAGTATCAAAATGTCTATGTTGGGCATCGAGATAACTTTCAGTAAAGGTATTCACACATGGTCCGATTTCGAACAATTCTGCTTTGTAGTCACCCTACTAGAGCCAACTATTTGCAAACACTACCCCTTAGGTGACACCTTTTCACTGCCGTTACCCTAGGTTAGGCCATCAAAAAATTCTTTAGCACTGTTGTCTTCCACTTCTTCCTTCATACCAAAGTCAGACTCATTATTATTTGGAAAAGTAAATATGGCTAAAATACCCTAACAGCTTCTCCTTTCCTAACACCTGATGGGAAAGTGTAAACTCCTCGATATAGTTTATAATCTCCCTCAGAATTTGGGACTATCCTCTCTAGTCTAATTCTTACCAGCATCCTACCCCTTACACCCTCCCAATATACAGAACCTTTCAAACACTTAAATGCGTCATCTTCTTTCTCATCCCTAGGCCTTCATATTTGGTCATCTAATGACAGGCGGAGACAATGGGACAGATCTGAATTCTGTTGCTCAGTTCTACTAATGTTTAGCTCTGTGACCCTGAGCAAATTACTTAACTGTGCTGGGCCTCTATTTCTTCATCTCCCAATGGGATTAATACTATTTATATATAAAGGATTGTGGTGATAAAGTTGTGTATGTAGACGCTCAGCAAATGATAGGCACTATAATCACTTTAGATGGGGACACCAATCTATCAACAATTACTATTTAAAAACATCAGTCAGTTTTAGTTGATTCTAGCCAACACTGTAACAGAACTAAATTGGTCCTTGTAATCCCAGGACAAATTACTGTGATAGGAAAAGGACATAACTGTAACCTGTTCCGTCAGGGCATTTCTGAGCATTATACAATAAGAGGTACATTTAAAATTAAATACCCAGAAGAGGCTGGCCCATGTGGTAGCTGTGGAGGTGGTGAGAAGTGGTAGAATCCTGCATATATTTTGAGGTAGAGACAACATGATTTGCTAAGAGACTATATATATGAGGTAGGAGGGAGAGAGAGGAGTCAAGGATAACTCTAGGGTTTTGGCTTGAACAACTGGATTGATGGAGTTCCAAGAACTTTGAGACGAGAGACTGTGGGTAGAGCAGGTTTTTTTTTTTGGATGGGGGCAAGAGGAAAGGAAAATAGGAGTTAAGGATTGGACAAGGTAAGTTTGATTTATCAGATACCCAAGGAGGGGCACGTGGCTGGGTCAGTCAGTTGAGTGTCCAACTCTTGATTTTGGCTCAGGTCATGATCCCAGGGTTGTGGGATTGTGCCCCGTGTCGGGCTGTGCACTGAGTGTGGAACCTGCTTGAGATTCTCTCTCTCTCTTTCTCTCTCTCTCTCTCTCTGTGCCCCTCTCCCCACCCCTCACTATCTCTAAAAAATAAAAAATAAATCCAAGTAGAAATGCCAAGTAGGTACTGAATTTAAGATTTCAACAAAGAGATTCAGGCTAGAAATATACATTGTGGAATTTCAGTATATAGAAGATATTTAAAGTCATATGACTGAGTGAGATTATCAAGGGAGAAACTGGAGAGAAAGAGAAGAGGTCCAAGAACTAAGCCTTGAGGGACTCCAGTGTTGGGTGGTTGAGGAGAAGGGAGGATTCTGCAAAGGAGACTAAAAAGGAGAAATGAGGGAGGAAAGTGTATTGTACTTAGAAGGGGAAAAATTAACAACAAGTCCTTATTGTTTTACTCATCCAAAATGGATGGGTGGATATTAAAAAGAAGTCCTGCAGTGTGAAATTAGATGACTTACAGAGTCTTTTCTAACCCTATGGCAGGTGGTTTTAGAATTCGAAAGACGGTTTGCAGTTAAGAACACTGAGCTGGCAATGAAGAATGGGCCACACTAGTTCCAGCTAGCTGTGTGACCTGAAATGATGTGGGGAAGTGATTTGTTTCAAATTCCAACTCTCAATATTTAGGGGGTAATTGGCGTAGGATTCATCTTCTGACTATGTTGTAGGGAATGAGTGAGGGAGTAACAGAACGCTAATGCTTTTCTGGGTACTAGGCATTTGCTCATCCTTGCATACTATTTAAAAATTCCAAAGATCCTATGAGATAGGTCTTAGTGGTCCCAGTGTCTGGATAAGGAAACTAGAGATCTGAACTTTTAAATGGCTTTATATCCAACTCTGGCTAACTGTGCAGACTGGGCTGTTTTAACTATGATATCTCTATGTCACAGTTCTGTGCAATAATTTCAAATTACTATTGCTAAATTGATAGATATAGATATAGATATAGATATAGATATATAGATATAGATAGATATAAGATTCATCCAACACCGCAAAAACCTAATAAGCAGACATAAATCTAACACAAATCTTTCTAATAACAACTGCCATAACTAATAATAAATCACACATACATTCAATAGATAAAACTGGAAAAATTTAAGAGAATTTGATGAATTAATATTCATCTGGTGTCAAATGATTACAGGATTTGATTTCTCAGTTTATCTGTTTTTTAAATTGGAATTAAAGATCAACTGAAAGTAAATGTTATTTTATAGATAAATTAAAACATTTGCAAGCAAAATAAAGTCTATAAGGTGAACTTAAAGACAAAAGTGGAAAGTTTTCTACCTTTAAAACTAATTAATTTAAAATAATTTCATTAACTGAATATTGATTAAAACCCAATTTTTAAAATGTCCTCCCATGCACAAAAGACATCCCAAATACTAAAATTCACTAGTACCTCGGAGATTATTTATTTCACTACATTTACCTTTTCGATGAAGAAAATGTAGTTACTAAGGAAATTTTCCCAAGAGACAAAGGAAATTGACAACCATGAGTTTTTAACTTATTTCTTCAAGACTGTACTCTGGCTATTTCTTGTAAGATGCAGTCACATATTCAAAACATAGCTTTAACTCCATTTTAGGCCTAGAAGGATTCCTGATATAAGAAAACAATTGAGAGGTTTGCTTTTATGCACATTACATGGAAAAATAAGCTGTAAGGTTATTAAGCAAAAATGGAGTACTTACAAAATAATAGCCAGGTGGTTATACTTCTAGTTCTGAAGCCTTACTTCCACTTTTCACTTTCAACTCTCAAACTCTCACATTATTTTGGTGTCAATAATGTTGTAGATTAACTACAGAACCACAGTGAGTTGGCCTTAAAGCAACAAAGATGAAAGGCTAAATATGTACCATTGAGATAATAGTGATTTCTTTTTAAAAAAATTTTTTTAAGTTTATTTATTTTGAGAGAGACAGAGAGCACGGGTATGAGTAGGGGAGAGAGGGGCAGAGGGAGAGAGAGAGAGGAGAGAGAGAGAGAGAGAGAGAGAGAGAGAGAGAGTGAGTCCCAGGCCGACTCCGTGCTGTCAGCGTGGAGCCTGATGCGAGGCTCAAACTCATGAACTGTGAGATCATGACCTGAGCCAAAATCAAGAGTCAGACACTTAACCGACTGAACCACCCAGGTGCCCCACCCAATATTAGTAATGCTAAGTCTACATGTGCACTTATGTATCTAACATAAACTAAATTTCAAAAAAGTCAGTTTTCAACTAAATGTTTGGATTCATATAGATACAGCATAATTCCAAATAAGAAAATATATTTTTTTATTTAGATGCATTTCTCAATATTTATGGTAATGCCATTTAGTCTCATTATGAAAGTAACTTTAAGAAATGTTATTTTGAATTCTGATTTTTGTCCACGTCCATTCCGTACAATAATACATGTTTTTCAATATATTTACTTTTCAAAGTCAGTTAATGCAAACCAGCAATTTACTGTGACAAACGATGTTCTGAATAGTAATATTTATATTTATTAGTGAAAAATGAGCAACATCCCACTTAAAAATGAAAAATTTATATCAGTAAAAGAATTTTTAGGCTTTACTTTTACGTACTCAAAAATAGAAATTGCAAGTAAAGTCACTGAGTGAGGATGGGACAGGTATGAGCCAGTACGAGGGTTCGGAACTATGGCAACCCTCAAGCTGGACATGCTCAGTCCACAGGAGGTAGGTGCTATGCATCTCCATCATCATTTATTTTTTTTAATGTTTATTTATTTATTTTCAGAGACAGAGCATGAGGAGGGGAGGAGCAGAGAGAGAGACACAGAATCCGAAACAGGCTCCAGGCTCTGAGCTGTCAGCACAGAGCCCGACGTGGGGCTCGAACTCACAAACCGTGAGATCATGACCTGAGCCGAAGTCGGACGCTTAACTGACTGAGCCACCCAGGCGCCCCATCTCCATCATCATTTAGAGCAATTCTTTATATAGTAGTTACACTTAGGAAGAAAATTTCGTGTGTGTGTGTGTGTGTGTGTGTGTGTGTGTGTGTGCATGTGTGTGTATCTGAAGCTCTATAAAGTTTCAGGTAAAGGAATGGGAAAACAGTTCTAGTTAAGAATTGGTAAGAAACTACTTTGCATGGAAGAAAGCCACAAAACCCTTGGCAGAGTTTGTCAGTTGGCAACCTCTCTGCTCGAGTTTGCTATAGATATGTTTTACTTGGCCTGTGCAGTGTTTTTGGTTGTTTTGTTGTTTTTAACTTCACTTAGCTGGCAATATTCTATAGTTCAGATGTTCCACATTCTTATTTGTAATCCAAAATATTTCCTGTAAAATGAATATTCATGCAGGATTATAAATAAAGAATGTGAAATATCCCGATAATCCATTTATAAATGAATATTCATATTTGTTGCCTTCATCCTAGAGAATATAATTATAATATACAACCTCCAGCTCTTTAACCTGAAACTGCAGTCCCATTCCTTTACTTAAAATTTGCACCTTTCCGGGCACCTGGGTGGCTCAATCGGTTAAGCGTCCGACTTCAGCTCAGGTCACGATCTCACAGTTCGTAGGTTCGAGCCCCATATAAGGCTCTGTGTTGACAGCTCAGAGCCTGGACCCTGCTTTGGATTCTGTGTCTTCCTCTCTCTCTGCCCTTTCCCCACTCATACTGTCTCTGAAAAAAATAAATAGTAAGCATTAAAAAATATTTTGCACCATTTCAAATTGGTTCTTGTTCCTTTCTCTGAAAGAATAATTATAATTGGACAAAGCATTAACATTTTACTGGACAATTTCAAGCTCACAATCTATAGATGAAGAAGAAATAAAGATTTTTAAGTTTATCAGAACCATTTGACAACCAGGTTAACAAAAATTAATAACAATGATAATACCCCACGTCGACAAGGGAGCAATGGTATGTAATAGTTGTAAATGCTACTTTATGCACTGGTATAAACTTTCTACAACACAGTTTTAAAAGCAATATGTATGAAAGCCTTTTATAAAACAAAATGTAAATCCTCCATTCCAGCAACTCTACCTCTAGGAACTTGTTCTGAGGAATAAGTGAACATAGTATAAAGGGGTTAGTTACAAAATTATTCATTGTTTAAAACAGAGAAGCATTTAAATGTTTATCTAGAGGTGATTGGCTATTATATTGTATTTATACAATGAACTGTTAGGTGGTTGCTAAAAATAATGATGTAGATATGTACTTATTGATATAGAAATATGTCTATATTATACTGTTGTTTAAAAGAAGCAAGTTACAAAATAACCTCTATACTATCATCTATAAAAATACATCTAGCTATATATGTGGATACACACATTGAAAAGGTATCATGTTATAAATGTTAACAATTTTAATCTCTGGGTTGTTGGATAGTAAGTGGTTTTAATTTTTAAAACTGTTTGAAATTGCCAAAAGAAACCCACACCTATTTTAAGTTGCCTACATGTTAGCATTTAGCAATTGTTACATTTATATGCAGTAAAAACAATAAATGTATTGAAATAAATACATTGAAATATATATTATGTATAATACATTTATTAAAATATAAATATATATAAAATATATCATATAAATATAAACAATATATTATAAAAATTATATAATATATAATATACATATAATATATAATATATAAGATATAACATATATAAAAAGAATATATATGATACATAAAAATATATAAATATATATTTATATTTTAGAATATACATTATATATAATATATATTTTATAATATATATTATATTATTATATTATATTATATTATATTATATTATATTATATTATTATTTTAAAAAGAGAATCATCATTTATTTAGTCCATGGAGAAGAGGTGTTATTGCCTGTTAACCTCGAAAGGTAAACAGTATCATTAGCTAAAGTTTTATACGGTGAGAAACTGTATTTTTGTTAACTGTGTTTTTAATGTTTATTTATTTTTGAGAGAAAGAGAGAGAGTCGAAAGAGGAGGAAAGAGGGGGAAGGGGCAGAGAGAGATTCCCAAGCAGGCTCCATACTGACAGTGCAGAGCCTGAGGCGGGGCTCAGTCTCACAAACGAGATCATGACCTGAGCCGAGATCAAGAGCTGGGCGCTCAACCGACTAAGCTACCCAGGCACCTCGTTAACTGTTAAGTCTTATATGTTCATAAAACTCCAAATAATTTAAAAAAAACAACAAAAACTGGACTTGGTGTTTTCTAACTTCCATTCCCAGCTCCTATAAAGGAATGATGGGAAGCTGTGCAAATTTATGGACTTCCTTCCAAATCTCTCTGCAGGCCCAGATCCCATGCACTATAGCACATATAACCACGTGCTGAGAGACCAGCTGGGGTGGCGAGGCTCATCTGCAGGGTGCGCCAATCCTCGCTGGGTAAACTTGCACCACGCCAAATTTCAAGCTGCTAAGGTGAGGTCACTGAATGTGGAGCTGGGAAGGATGAGCACGGGCGGCCCTTACAAGCCTGCAGAGGAGGCTCCAGGGCACCGCTGGTTATACACTGGAGGATTCCAATCTGTCTCCACAGAGTAAGCAGACGAATCATGTACTAAGCCTTATAGAAGGAGTTAAAAAAATGACACCAGAGAAAATGTAACCAAGAAGGAAACATTGTTAGAGAAGGTCAGTTGCTTCTTTCCTGCCCACGAACATAGACTAAAACTTTCCTCTGAAATGATAATTACTTACATATTTTTCAGATGCCTTTTTCTATATGTTCCCTTTAATAGGTTATCAGTGCAAAGATTCATTATGTATATCAATGTTGAGTCGTAAGTGTATGTGCAAGTGTCTTCAGATCTTTGGAATGAAAATAAACAGATATGAATATTTATATGGCAAGGTGTCTTCAACAGGTCAACTCAAAGTCACTTTCTCAGGAAAATCTTCCCTGAACTCACTGACCAGATCACATTCCCCACAAAGAGTATACTCATGATCGTAAATTTACATATATTTGTGTGCTCATTTGATTTCTTCCTGTCTCCCAAGCTCCAAAGGGCAGGGTGGTATTATCTTAGCTTTCTCTACTGTTTCATCAAAAACAGCAGTCTCTGCATGAATAGGTGATTCAAATATATTTTTTTAAAATAAATGAATGCCTTGTTTGCTGCAGAAAGATGTTATTTGTATCTATTCATAGGTAGGAGCGCACGCACACACAATCCTTTGGAAAATGTGAACATTAAAACTCAGTGAAGGAGTTTGGAAGTTAAAGGAATTAATAGTTTTTTCCCCTCATACTGGAAGCCTTCTAGACGTAAGAGAAGTTGAGGAAATGGAACTTGGCATGGAACGCATGGGGCCACTATGAAATGATTTGTAGCCAGCAAGAATTACATATAGCATATACCACTTTTTGAGAAAGATCGATGTGTGTTCAAAAGCAACAAAACACACAAAAAGGGTGAAGCTGGTTATTAGCACCAGAAGCTCTTGTGTTTGAGGCCACTGTGGTCCAAACATAAACAAAGATGTAACCGAATGCATATCATCTAGCCTGATTGCTACTTACCAGGCTGACTTTATTACTGGATCTTAGTTCTTCGCAAATCAGAGACTAAAAATACAGCTTTGCAGAATGTCAACATGAAGAAGGCATGTACAATTAAAAAATCAAGGGGAAACCCAAAATAATATTCTTGAGGATTAAGAATGACATCATCAGGACAATTTTTTAAATTGGGAAAGCACATTATTAGAAAGTAACAAAAATGGTTCACATTAGACACCCCGCTAAACATTGAGCTGGCGTTTTCCACGCACTGCTCCAGTGAAAAGGGGTAAGCGGTAAAAATGCGCTTCTGAGAGTTTTAAACCATATTGTACAGAAGTCACATCAAATTAATACTGAGGACCATTTAGAGCTTTTATTCTGAAAAGCTTTTGAAAGGGGATTAAACTATGAAAACTCTCATGATACTAAAGTACCTATTAATGGGTTGAGGAGGTAAGAAAGGAACAATGAAAGTGTTATTTTTAGATAAATCTTTACTTTGTGTATAGCCGCACAAAGCTTTGCTGAAGGGCATAGCCAACAGTTCTCCAGCAATAGCCCATGCGTGGAAGCACTGATTAGCGGAATTTTGTTGTCTTCTCTTTTCAGAAATAGGTCGTTTTCTTCACACTGACATCCTGTGGTTAGAGGTCATTAACAAATATAAATATATCTTGGTAGCATGCACAGACTAAAACCAAAAGTTATTCTAAATGTTGCAGATCCGAAGAGACCATCGTGAGGTCCTTCTTTTCTTCAATAGTAACGCGTCTTTGCAAAGCCCCTAACAAACTACTCTCTCTAAAAAAAAAAAAAAAAATGAGTTTCCACTCGCTATGATAATATCTTACAGAATGAACAATTATGTTTTCAAAAAAAAAAAAAAAGGAGCAGGAAACAGCATGAGGAGTGAGAACAGGAACCTAGATAGTTGTCATCTCATCAAAAATAATGAATGCTCGAGAGGGTTCAACTTCATGTCTTTCCAGTCATTGGTCCAATCGCAGTAGGCTACCCGAACAGAAAAGAGTAGGCGAAAAACACTTCTTCATCAGCCCCAGCTAGCACCCGTAACCTCCCAACAACTATATACCAGCTGATTTGACAAGGCAACAACCCCAAAGACAACTGGAAATGTTGTTGCTAGCCTGCTGAGCCTCCATCAGTGAAGGGACACACCACATGGTGGATGACAGCTTTGTGTCCGTCCCATCTTGCAGCCTTTCCCCCCTCGTCCCTGACACACAGTCATGCGCTCGCATAACAGTCTTACGGCTAATGATGCAAACATGAAGTGTAAAGTCTCCTTAATTTGACCCTTGTTAAACTCCTAATTGGATTGAAGCAGGCTCTGAGTGGAAAGCAACCCTGGATTATTCAGGAAAGCCCTTACAAAATGAAGCCCCCATCACAAAAGGCCGCTCTGGCTGCAGGACATCACAGAGAATAGGCAATGAATTGCAGCTGTCACTTAAGTTAAAAATCTAATCAATTGCCTTTTTTTTTAAACAGGTAACTTTGAGAACAGTTTCTTCATTGTGATACTCTTCAGAGTGCGCTTGACCCAAATTTAATAAGCTGCTATTAAAGCGGAGGAGCGGCTGTGGAGCAAACACTGTACAATGATACTGTGCATTCAGAGTCTTAACGATTTTAAAATGACTACAACCATTGCTTCATTCACGAGGAACAAAGCTCAGGCTCTCTGCTCGACAACGTCTTCACACAAACTGTCTGAGCAGACAGCGTTCATTTGTCCTTCCTGAACTCCAGAGGTCAGCTGCATTCGGAGGACATCTCAACAGTCTAATTGTGTTTCTTCTGTAGGAAGTCTGAGGAGAGAAACTCAGGATTCCTTGTGTATGAAAACTAGCTTTTCTGCAAGGAAATATACAGCTTAAGTACAGAGACAAGGGGGGGGTGGTGCATGATATGCAGACAGGTGTAAAACATGGAGTAATTATAGAAGCTCAAATTAGTTCTTAGGCCTGAGGCAAAAAAGAGAACAGTGCCTTGACAAAAGGGAATAGCAAATAAGGGTAGCGAACAAAAAATGGCTTGAATGTGTAAATTAGCAAGAAAAATGAGACAGAAAAGCAGCTTTACTCTACTATTATTCCCCACATGAGAACAGAGCAGCTGAACATGATCAAGAGAGCTTTGGAGAAGAGAGGCAGGCATCAACACGGACTGGAAGCCAAAGAGTGGCAGCCTCCGCACTTTCTAGTCAGTCACTCATTATGTGCTGAAGTGCTCTCGAGAAGTGCCTCTTATACTTGACCTATCATATTACTTCTTCTGTAAACACATAATCCCCGCTTGTTAGGTGGTGGCAACACTACCATTCATTCGCTGTGCTAGTCTTTTTGTGAATAGACACTTGAGAAACGCTGCCAAAACCAAAGAACTGACACCGCAGTAAAACAATGTGAATTGCAACCAGGTAAACAGATCTCACGCTTTTCTGGAAAAAGCGACGGTAAAGAACATTACATCAATTTTCTCTCATTTGGGGGGGGAGGAAGCAAAACAAAACAAAACTGCTTATGGCAAGACTATCTTTTTTTTTTTTTCCTACAAGTGATTCTGATTCACGTAGGTTAAGGGTCCAAGCCAGGAATAATTAATACCTACTTTTAAACTGCCTGGTGTGGTCACATGCATGTCGCTAAGTACGCTTTCTTTAAATGCGGAAACGACGCACGAATCTTGACCGCAAGATTGTGAACAACTCATTAATAAGATCAGAAAAGTGTACATGTGTATGTCTCTTGTACCGGGCATGGTGTTAGATGGCTGACTGCAAGGTATCAGGGAAAAAAAAAATTAATGGAGCATTTGGCATGCTACATTTCCATTAGCAAAGACAGATATCATTTAATTAAACTACAACAGGAACTAACATTTAATGTAGCTAACTGACATATATTTTCAGTATTTTTAAATATACATTTTCTTATGAGGATTCAGATTTGAGGTAAAATATCTTTCAGGTGCACATGAATAAGTTAAATAGTCAAGGAGAAAGTACAATTTATTCAAAAGATTGGAGCATTTTTTCCAACTTCTCTTCCAATTATCCGAATGTTTTCAAAAAATGCTAAGTTAATCCCTGGGCTCCTAGTGATTTAAGAAAAGTGTTTCATCATTTAATATTGCTGCAACCATCTCTACAATAAATAAATTGTGATGTCTTCACGTGGTACAGTAGGGATGTGTCATAGTGGATTATCCCACCAGGCATCAACACCAGAGGACTCCTCCTTTGGCCCCCTTGCTCTGGGAACTAGATAGGAACCAACTTGCCTGGGGGAGGGAGAAGCTGAACGGTAATTAGCAATTATTTGCTGCACCTCACGGAAGATATTCTGGTTATTCTTATTGGACACATAAAAGGCACGATTAGCAATGAAAAGTTTTCAACCCAGGGAGGACTGGGTGTTACAAGTGAAATACCTAATTCACACATAAACAAATAACTCCTAATGCCCAGGAAAATGTCTACTAAGCATCTCCATTGCATTCCCTCCATGAAATTTGATTTACGTGACCCTTAAAAAATGGAGTTTTTGGGGCGCCTGGGTGGCTCAGTCGGTGAAGCGTCCGACTTCAGCCAGGTCACGATCTCGCGGTCCGTGAGTTTGAGCCCCGCGTCGGGCTCTGGGCTGATGGCTCAGAGCCTGGAGCCTGTTTCCGATTCTGTGTCTCCCTCTCTCTCTGCCCCTCCCCCGTTCATGCTCTGTCTCTCTCTGTCCCAAAAATAAATAAACGTTGAAAAAAAAAATTAAAAAAAAAATGGAGTTTTTGAACGAATAAAAATATGCTAAGATCCACAATGTCATAAATCTATCATTAAAAAGTTTTGCTTCTAAAATAATCATATTCAGGAAAAAGAGTACGAATAAGTAAAACAACATATTCAAGGTAAAAAATAAGAGCCAATCTTACAAAGAAAGTTGAGTAAGCCATAAACATAAATATTCATTTCAAATGGATTAAAAAAATTTTTAATGTTTATTTTTGAGAGAGAGAGAGCGCGAGTAGGGGAGGGGCAGAGAGAGGGGGAGACACAGAATCCAAAGCAGGCTCCAGGCTTCTGAGCTGTCAGCACAGAGCCCAACATGGGGTTTGAACTCACAGACTGAGATCATGACCTGAGCCGAAGTCGGACGCTTTACCGACTGAGCCACCCAGGCGCCCCTCAAGTGGATTTTAAATAGACCTCTCTAAACTTTTGGCAGAAAATTAATGGAAAAGCATACATATATTTAGTTATGTAATATGTATAAATTATAAATAAGTAGTCTAAAGTCTCTGAGATATATGAAAGCCTTTAGGTTTCTCTAAAGTGAACTCTGCCCCCATTAAAAGAGATAATATACCGATATCTTCCTCATTTCTGAGGTTCTGGGTGCTGTCTAAATTGACTGGCCAATATAGACAAAACAGACAAATGACTGAAAGATGCAGATTTATACAGACTGAAAGATTTATACACATCTTCCTGATATGTAGAGTAGTGTCTTCTAGGTACACCAGACAATTTGGGTGCTCCCTTCCTCTGCATCTAAGGGCATCAGTTAGTTCACTGGATGAATAATATTCTAAAGGAACCCCAGGTAGAAAAGAATTTGCCTAACCTCCTCCACCAGTGTAATTTATTTTCTAGGAGAATATCGTGAATCAGACTTTTCTTATTAAAATCTTTTTGAAAATTCTGCTCTTAGTAATGAAAACATTGTCTTCATGAAGAGAAATACATAAGTTCACCATGTCTGACAAAATAGGTTGACATTTTTCCGTCCATTTGTGTGCGCCTGTGTGTGTGTGCATGTGCGCATGGGTACAAAATCACGCATAGGGGTCCTTCCTCAATTTCCCCACAGAAGGTTCTTCAGAATTCTGACTGAATAACTTTGTTCCATGTTCTCTGCTTGCGAGATAATGTAGTGGAGGTGATCTTGGTCTTTCATGTCATTAATTTTCATACAAATCTGCATTTTTGAAGATTATATATATTACACAATAAACTCTGCATTGCTGTTTAAATAATTCACAGTTTGTATGATTGGAACATAGATTTAGGAGAAAGAGTTGTTCATATTGTTCTCTAGAAATTCAGCCAACTGAGAACTGGCTTGATAAGAAGTTCTAAAGCATAAGGAAATTGAACAAGATTTTATTGAAAAATTTGTTAAATTTGGTGGTGGGGGGCCATTATTTTGAGAAAGAAGTGAAATGGGCTGACTCGGGTTCAAAGTTCTAGATCCAACCCTGGAGGGGTGGAACCTCTCTGCCTAGCAAGCTGGTGCTGCCACGAAGGCCTTTCCTTGACTTTTTGGGAAAACATATTTTACAGGAACCATATTTATAATTTGTTCAACTTCCTGGGAATGGGACCCTTGTTATGACGTTTTTATTATTTAAAAACTTTTTTTTAATGTTTATTTTTCAGAGAGAGAGAGAGACACAGAGAGAGAGAGACAGAGCATGAGCATGAGCATGAGCATGAGCAGGGGAGGGGCAGAGAGAGGGAGACACAGAATTTGAAGCAGGCTCCAGGCTCTGAGCTGTTAGCACAGAGCCTGATGCGGGGCTTGAACCCACAAACCGCGAGATCATGACCTGAGCTGAAGTTGGACACTTAACTGACTGTGCCACGCAGGTGACTCTAGACCCTTTTTTATTTTTTATTTATTTATTTATTTATTTTAATTTATTTTTGAGACAGAGCGAGACAGAGCATGAATGGGGGAGGGGCAGAGAGAGAGGGAGACACAGAATTGGAAGCAGGCTCCAGGCTCTGAGCCATCAGCCCAGAGCCCGACGCGGGGCTCGAACTCACGGACCGCGAGATCGTGACCTGAGCTGAAGTCGGCCGCTTAACCGACTGAGCCACCCAGGCGCCCCCCTAGACCCTTTATTAAATACTGTTTTAAGTTATTGCTTGACTTCCCAATGTAACACTTTTAAAACACATTTTAAGGGACACAATATATGGAAACACAAGACTGCCTATATTTTGGTGTAAAGTACTATTAGAATATTCTTCCTTATTTTGTAACTTCCATCCATCGGTCTTACTAGTGACCTTCGGAAGATCTCTTCTAAATATACTCCTTATTATAAATAACAGGCTTTTTCGAGGAGACTGTTATGTCCTACCTGAGTCCTACCTTTAGAATCCAAATTAGTCTCTTCAATGGGTTAACCTAACCTCAGTTTCTTCAACTCACACAATATGGTTTTCCATATCATTTGTGAATCTTGATGTCAAAGTATTCACTAACTCAGTTTTGTGCCATCTGTATATTGGTTTTTAATTTAATTCCATTGTGTCAGAGAAGATTCTTTGTATTATTTAAGTGCTTTTAAATATGGAAGTGTTTTTTTGTTTGTTTGTTTCCTTAGGTCTAACATACGGTTTAGCCTGGCGAATGTTGTGCGTGCGCTAGAGAAAAGTTCCTATTGTTTGGTGCAGTGTTCTATAGATGTCCAGTAGTTCTGGTCAGTTTATAGTGCTGTTCAAGCTTTCCATGTACTTGTTAATCTACTATTTAGTCTGCCCATTATTGAAAAGTAGGGTATTGAAGTCTCCAACTATTATTGAAGAAATGTCTATTTCTCCCTTCATTTCCGTCAGTTCTTGCTTCATTTATAACTGTTATATCTTCGCAATGTATTAACCCTTTTATCATTATAAAATGTCTTTCTTTCTTGCTAGTGAAACCGTGCTCCACAAGGGTAATGAGGTAGAAACCAGCAAAACGTTTAAAGCTTGTTTCTCAGAGAACTCTTTCCCCCTAATCGCCTATTGTGTCTTTTCAGACACTATCAAAGCCACTAGTTGTCTCTGCAGAAGCCTGGACTCAAGGTCAACTGATTCGGTTCCAGTCTATGAACAAGTGAGGGCCTGCCTTCCTTACCCAAGATAGGAAGCCCAGCACTCCATCCAGTTTATATCAGCTCTTGGAGCTTGTCCATAGCTCCTTTTCCTTGTCCTAAGATGTAACGTCCTCATGTCAGGGGCTGGATTTTGCCTCATTCTGGGGTTAAGTCTTCCCGTAAAGCGAACATGGGATATACATCACATATATGTTTACTCAATGTGCATGCACCGTCATTCCTCATGAATAATCAAAAGTTTCCCCGCCCAATTTATCAATATGTATGCAGTCTCAACTCCAATAATTATAAAAAAAAAACTTGTTCTCTCCTCTTTTGGTGAGGCGGATTTGAGGCTTGCCCTCCAGTCTCCTCGTTTGGCTGCCTCTCAAACTCTTTCCTTGCTACAGAGCTGATGTCTCAATGATTGGATTTGAGCAGATGGACCCGGGTTCAGTCACACTAGTGATTTTTTTGATTTCAAAAGCCTATTTTTTTTTCTGATATTAGTATAGCCACTCCAACTTTTATGGTGGCTGTTTGCATGGTATACCTTTTTTTCATCTTTTTATATTCAACCTATCTGTATCTTTGAATCTAAACTGGATCAAAGTGTAACTGAAAGCATATAGTTGTAGGTAGGGTGCACATAGATCTTTTCACTTTTTAATAATTAAAAAAAATTAAATTAAAAAAGCAGTCTGACAGTCTTCTTTCTGATTAGACTGTCTAATCCGTTCATATTTGATGTTATTATTGGCATGGTTGGATTTATGTCTGCCATTTTACTTTTTATTTTCTATATGTCTAGGTTCTTTTCCCTTCATATGTTCTTCTGTTACTGCCTTGTTTTGCATTAAGTAAATATTTTCTAGCACAACATTATAATTCCTTTAATGATTTTTTAAACTATTTTTTTGAGGTTATTTTCTTAGAGGTTGCTCTCAGGTTTACAATATATATCTTGTCAGGATACAAATTTGCTTCAAAAAAAATTAGATCTTATTTGTTTATCAAAAGGATTTAAGGGACCTTTGAGTTTTTTCCCCTAAATCTCCATTTTATCTTTATTAACAATGATGAACAAGGTGCCAAGTACAAATTTCCTAGTATTTTGTCCATATCTGGTCTTTTCACACATCTCTGTAATTCCTCAGTGAGGACTGGTTCTCCAATCAAACCTACAAGTTTCTTTAGTACCCGGAAATAATGAATCCCTTTAAAGTGATCAGTTACTCTCTTACTATTTATTTTTACTTATCATCAGTTTTTACTCTTAATCCTATCCATTGTATCCTCCCTAAAGCTATATAAAAATATCTAGAGTTGTCTTTTAAAAAATATTTAGTAACTAAGGATTTAATTTAAAAATGATACATTATAAAGAGATCATTAAAAGTATAAAACAATAATTTGTTTATAAAAGATTTATTATAAGCATCCTTGGGAAAAAAACTCAAATATATTTCATAATTCAACTAATAAAAATATGATTTGCTACTAACTTTTCAGGAATATATATGCTACATATAATGAAGGAAGTACATTTTCAAAGGTAAAACTGCTGATATTTTGTGCTGACCTCAAAGTTAACTAAAATACAGAGAGCTGAATAATTTAGAAGCAAATGCATAGAAGAGGCTTTAGAGATCATGTATCCCAATGGCTTTCATCATATAGGGCAAGAAACTGGACAGAAGTTACCTGAACCCACTAATAAAGGTCATATGGTTTGTTTGAAAAAGAGGAAGTCCTAGAATTCATGTGTTCTGATTCTGAGTCAAGGGCTATTCTTGCTCTGCTGCAAAACCAAAGGAAGTTAGTTGATAACCGTCGACTTAAAGGAAAAGTATTTTTGGCCCTTTTACACACCTGATATGAAACAGACATGATTGACTTCTATCAAATCCTAAAACACTTTGGTAGTATTGGAGATAGTTATGCCAAGTGTATGAAGACTTGGGCTGACCCCTAAATAGTTATTATTATTATTATTATTATTATTATTATTATTATTAATGTTTATTTATTTTTGAGAGAGAGAAACAGAGCATGAGCAAGGGAGGGGCACAGAGAGAGAGGGAGACACAGAATCTGAAGCAGTCTCTCTCCCAGTTTTGAGCTGTCGGCACGGAGCCCCACACAGGGCTTGAACTCACAAACTGCGAGATCACGACCTGAGCCTAAGGTGGGCACTTAACTGACTAAGCCACCCTGGCACCCCTGTAGCAGGGTCTTTTAAAGGAGCCTATGATTGTCCTGGGTACAGGAATTACCTTTAAATAAACTCTACTCAAATCAGCTATGGATGAAAAAATTGTTTTACTAAACATCTCAAAAGTACTCAAAGCATTAAACTGGAAATGATTTTGTGAAGTAGTCTTTTGGCTCCCAATATTCCAGCAACCCCTCACAGGCTCATTTGTTTCCTCCTGCCCAGGTTCTGATGACTCGGCCTGTTTTCCTTTCCATTCACTCGTTCTATTGTTTGTGGTTTTCCTTTTTCAAAGGTTCTTCTTCCCCTCTCCACCCAAAATCTTATCATCACTTTTAGAGAATTCAATATTCATATATTCAATATTCAATCTATTCCAGTTTAATCTCAGAGTTCCTAGACTTCTTTGAATTCCAACAATTTATGCCTACGGATGGCCACGTTCTGCTTCGTGATCCACTTGGCCTCTTCCCTCTACATGATCCCACTAACTCATCTAACCTAGGATTTTACTCTATCTACATCTTACTCTCATCTAGGGTTGCCAGATAAAGGAAAGGATGTTTGTTCAGGCAAACAATGAAATGTTAATCTGAAACTCAAATTTAATTGGAAATCCTACATTTTTACATGATTTTAGGTGAAGATGGAAATAACCTTTTCATATACTAATGAGAAATCCTGAATCTCCATATGTTAACCCCCACAAGACTTCCTTTCTTTAAAAAAAAAAAATTAAAATTTATTTATTTTCAGAGAAAGAGCACAAGCAGGGTAGGGGCAGAGAGAGAGAGCGGAGAGAGAGAATCCCAAGCAGGCTCCACATTGTCAGCACAGAGCCTGAAGAAGGGCTTGGACTCACCAACTGTGAGATCATGACCTGAGCCGAAAGCAAAAGCCAGAGGCTTAACTGACTGAACCACCCAGGCACCCCAAGACTTCCAGTTTCTTCTTCATCATTCCATTTTTCCCCCAGTAAACTGACTGCATTTTCTTCCCTCCCGCTTAGAACCAGTAGTCTATAAGTGTAATCATGTAAGTACTTCAGCTCTTTTGCATCCATATCCTTCAGGCATAAACTCTCGATAAATCCTCATTCTGTAATTTAGTCTCTCTCCTCTTCCGCATTTGGATGGCTACATGACATGGATAATTTCGACTTTAGGTGTATTGACACCACTGCCAATTCATGATTTCCAGCGTGGTAGGTCTCTGCTATTCCTCTTCAATCCTTTTACTTGTTTTGATCAGTGTATTGCCGCCTATCCCTTTTAGTGACGATTCAAACATCCACGTTCCTCAATGCTTACCTGAGTCCCAGTGTTCTCTACTGCCACGAGAAAACTGATGTCAAGTTAGATGCTCCATCAACTGTTTAAACAACCACCTTTAAACTCATTTCTATCCACAATTACCCTGCACCATGCAACAGCTTCTTCCCGGTGGATTTCTAGACCTTCACCTGTCTATCCCGAACCAAAAACCTCACCCTCCATTGTTATTATTACATATGGAATACAGTCAATAAAATGTAATATTAGTAACTATGCAGAATTTACCTTCAAGGAAAACTGAGCCATCTTCCAATTGCAGCCTCAAGAAAATGATACCTTTTTTTTCTGTTGGTCTTGGAGATAAGCCTTCACGCATTAGCCCTCTTTTTCAATTTTAACCTCGCTTCTGTTGTTCCTCTATACCTTAAATAGGTGAAAATCTCTCTTAAAATGTACCCTGCATCACTCCATAGTTGACACAATATCTCTTACAATTCCTCTATATCTCATTTTCTCGAAAGTGTATTTTACACTTCACTTACTTCCATTTACTCTTCACCCCCACTGTAATCTGCATTCTGTCTCTATGATTCTGTTGAAACTGATGTGGAGAGATTAAAAAAAAAATTCTTCTTCTTTAAACTCTGTGTGGTAGCTGAACTGTTGTCCACTACCTTTTTATTAAAACACTCTTGTTTTTGGCTTTTAGGAGAGTCCTGTCTCTTGGTTTTCCTCTTTACTTTTCATTTCTCATTCATTTGTTCTGGATCATCTTCTTCTGTTGGTGTTCCTTAGGATAATGTCCTTGAACCCTTTTCATTCTAAAATGTCTCCAAGTGTCTTTCAAACACTCTCATGCTGCTAGGTACACAAAATATTATGATGAAAACTAGATCTTTCTCCTAGGCTTTAGAGTCATATATTTAGTTGCCTTCTTAATTTTTCCACTTGGGTGACCCACAGGTTCTGGTGGTTAAAACTGAATTCTTCATCTTCCCAGAAAACATGTTTTTACTCCAGTATTTCTGTATCTCCACTGGTAGAGTTTCTGTACCTTTGTCACTCAAGGCAGAAACCTGAGAATCATCTTAAGTGTACCCAAATACTTTTTATGATTTCTCTTTCTCATGTAGTTGCCTTTCACTGTGGAGGCTATGAGTTACATATCCGCTGCACTAATTAGCATAATGCTTGAGAACAGAAGGATAGAAAGAGAAAAAAAAAAAACATATGCTTGACAGGTCTGCTGAAAGGACCAACATATTCAGCCTTCCAGAAAGCTCTCCTGGATTGTGTTTACATACCCCTCCCTTATGATCCCTAATAATTTCTCCTTTTCTCATCACTTAGTACTTGGCCCACTGAATTGTAATTGTGCTCTCAGTTGTTTTTAAGTTTCCTATTTGCCTAAGAAGTCTGTGAAGGCAGTGATGGTATCATCAGGACATAGTGAAAGGCACAAGAGATAGACAATGAATATCTGATAATTGAATGACTTAAAAAGTTCTTCACCTGAGTCCTCCAGGAGGAATTATAAAGGAATGTTTTTGCACTTTCCTGAGAAAGCATTACAACTGCATTTTTTTCCCCACTGCATTCTCTACAGACACAACTAGAAATCGTGCAGGCCTGTGCAGTTGTATGTTCGTGCCAAGGTAAGATATCTATTTGCCATCAGCGGCCAGATGATTATAATTTTATAATTTTCAAACACTGCTTATATACATATTTAATACTGGAGATTCATAATTCATGTACATTGGAGCACTAAAAATATTTATGTAAAATCTCTCTAAGTTCTCCTGAATGAAGACATTTATTTCAAGTGTGCTGAGCAATCCGTGTCTTTAGGGAAAACTATCTAACGGTAGAAGAAGGCTCAGAACTGCCACATGTGCAACATAAGGCAGGGAAGAGACCCAGGAATTGCTCCCTTACACACTCTTATGGCACCAAGAGAACAGTGGCAACTGGAGATGCCTGTGCAGAATCTCAACCTATTTACCAAAGTTTGGTTTTTAATAATGATCAGTAAAGAAAATAGAAGCCAGCCAGTCTGTCCAATGGACTCAACATGTTACAGTATTATAGTGATCTTGGATGAAATACAATGAATGAAAATCAGTCTGTGCATTCTATGTGTGATCAGTCTACAGATGAAATGGGTACTATGATCACTTTCACCAGTTTTTCTCATAATCACCAAACCTGCCCTAATCTTCCTCCTACATTTCTGACACCTCAGGGTAAGTTATCCATTCAACATTTCCATGTTGGTTACCTACTATGCATACAGTCCTATGCTAGGCATTTTGGGGCAAGGGTGAAAAAGGTAAAATTTTACTTCCACCCAGGAATTTGAAATCCATTTTGGGGATGAAAAACATTTATAAATTTAAATATATACTTTTAAATAGCACTTATCTACACTATACCAACACTACCTTATATCTTTAAGTGATATAAGATTATCGAGAAGGAAAGATCACTTTTATTTGAGAAACTCAGGGAAAGGATATATTTGATCTTAAGGAAGGAATGCAATTCTGAGAGGTGAAGAGTGAGGGGTAAAAAGGCAGAGAAAGAAATGTAAGAATTATGTTTGGAAAATAATCAATAGGCAGTGCATTCAAGTATGGACATCAAGAAGCTAATAGTGAAATACTGCTAAGGAATACTGAGAGAGTGAAGTGCTTTGAGTACCAGAGGAGGCTTCCTTCCCTCCCTCCCTCATTTCCTCCATCCCTCCTTCCAAGAGAATTGGGAGTCAATCTAAGGTTTTTAGCAGGGGAGTAGCATGATAGAAGTGTCTATGAGAAAGTCAGTCCAGCAGTATTCTTTAGGATAGTCTAGAAATGGGAAAGACAGCACAGGGAGCCACAGTCCAGTAACAAAGTGGTAAAGACCTGAACTAGGGTGATGGTGGTGGGTATGACAGCAACACATGTGAAAGATACCAGGAAAGAATGAGAATCCACAAGACTTGCTGATGAACAGAGCATGGGGATAGTAGAGAAGGAGCAAAGGGCAAGAAAGGACTCAATAATGGCTAGGATGTCAAGTCTCTGAAATTATAACAATGACTCAAGTCAATGATAGAAACAAGGGGAGAAACGAGAGACTCACTTCTCAAGTAAAGCTCTTGACTTCTCCTTAAGAAGAAGGAGGTATAACAGTATAACAACAAGAGGAGAACAAGGGCATCAGTTTGGAAAATGTCCACCAAGAAATAGAAAATGATGATGAAGAACTAACAGAGGTCAGGATTGGAGGTATAGATTTGTGACACATCAACACAGAGATGATCATTCAAGTTACATTACATCAGACAAGAAGTAGCTAAACAGTAATACCTGTATATAAAGGGTTTGAGGAGAAAGAGAAAGGGGAGTCAAAAGTTCATGGTCAAAACTCAGTGAGGAAAGAGGTGTAACAGAATAATGAACGGAGGTAGTGAGTAGAGCATCAATTAGGTGCGTGGATGCCGAAGTCAACAAAAAGTGGTTTCAAGCCTGAGCCCCAACAGTGGGCCTTAATTAACTTTTCTAAGGTTCACTTTCTTATCTCCAAAAATGAGATAGTAATACCTACCTCTTGGAGCATTTATGACCTACTGACGTGTTACATAGTTGTTTACTTGCTTGTATATTTGTTCACTTAATGTCTCCCCACTGGAATTTAAGCTCCATTGTCTAGCCTCAACTGTTTTCAGCTCTTTAGAAAATGAGCTATTAATTAGATGCTTCCTTGCTATCTATCAGCTGTGAGCCCCAGATGCCAGTTCTGGGACCACAGGAAAAATCCCACTCAAACTCTTGCTGCACAAAGTTTTTAGCACAGGGCCTTGCACAGAATAATTAATAGTAACGTAATAGCTAATATCACCCCTTTTGTGAAGAGAATAAAATTTCAAAAAGGAGGGAGAGGTCAATGATGTCAAGACGTCGTTAAGATTTGTGAATTATGTTACGACTTTTAAGTACAGTACCCATAGCCTTATGACAAACAGAACATTCAGCAGAATTAACTAGTTATCTCCTTTCATTCCTTCTTTCTCTCCTATTATTTCTCTTTACCCATCTACCCCTACTCCCCTCCCTCCCTTCCTTCCCACCAACAGGTATTTATTGAACACTCATTTATAAGTCAGACACTGCTGTAGATTCTGGGTATGCAGCAGTGAAGAGACAAAACCCTTGCCCTTATTAGGAGCGTAGATTTATATTGGGGGAGTGAGACATTAACCATGAAAGTAAAAACATATGTTAGACAGTGCTCAGTGATAGGGGGAAAAGAAGGCAGAGGGGGGATGGAGAGAGTCCGTGTGGGGATATATTTCATTTTTAGGTAGGGTAAACACCTAAAGGGCGTGAGAGAAAATGTCATGCAGATACTGGAAACAGAGGGAACTCCACACAGAGGAACCAGCAAGTGCACAGGCCCTAATGTTAGTGGGTGCCAGGGTGGCAAGTGAAGACAGAGCAATGGTGACAGTAGTGGGCAATGATGTCAGAAGGTTAAGCTGGGAGAAACAGAATGGTAAGGTGCTGATTGTAGGGCTAATATGGGTTTAGATTTTTACTCTGAGATGGGAAGCCATTAGGGAATTCTGAATTTAAGGGTGGCATGATCTGGCCTTCATTTTAGACAGATCTCTCTGGTTGCTATGTCGAGAAAAGAATGTAAAGGGGTATAGCAAGAATGAGATAAGGAAGAAAATCAGGACACTTTCTTGAATAACTAACAACACACATAAGAGATGATGGTGACTTGACCAGGACTGAAGCTGTAAAGTTGGTGAGAAGTTATCAGACTCTAGGGGATTTGCCGATGCACTGAATGTGGGGTATGAAAGCAAGGGAGGAGTCAAGGATGGCAGCCAACATTTTTGCCTTTTTTTCCCAACTGGAAAAAAGGACTGCCGTTTGCTGAGCCATGGATGACTGCAGGAGAAGCATGTTGGAGAGCAGGTGCTAGGTTTGGAGATGTTATGTTTGACACACGTGTTACATATGTGAGAAGATGTGGAGGGGGGGACAGCTGGATAAATGAGTTTGGAGTTGAGAGGAGAGGTCTTGGCTGAAGCTATACACTTGAGAGTCATCAATGTATTTATTTTATTAGAGGTAAGGATGAATAATCATTCACTCATTCAACCACCATGGAGTATCTGCTCTATGCTACTGAAACAACCAGCAAAATTCACAAATTCTTCCATTGGGAAGTACAAAACAGATGATACTCATTTCATTATTCACTCAATAAATATTCACCTAAGCACTATGCTAGTTAAGCTCAGGGGTCTAGAGACAGAAAAGCTGGGTGTGAATCCTAGTTCTGCAGTTATTGTATGGCCTCGGGTAATACAAGTTAAAAAAGTCTAAGCTTTTTATGTGTATTCATTTATTTAATCCATGTACCGATGATGTAGGTATTATTACCCCTATATTACAGAAGAGAAAATAAACTTAGGATAAGTTTAGTGTAATGACTAAAAGAGTGGGCTCTAGAGTCTGGATTCAGAGGGGCTGGCTGAACAGTTTCAATTCTGCAAATTCCTAGCTCTGAAAGCTTAGAAATTCCTTGACTTCTCTGGGCCTCAGTTTCCCAACAATGAAATGGCAGCAGCAGGATCTGCACCATAGTGCTGTTCAGAGGATAAAGGTGCAGTGATACACAGATCGAGTACCTAGGACAGTACCTAGCACATAATAGGAACTCAGTACTAATTTTATCAGCCCATTCTTTGTCTCATTTAGAGATGTAAAAATTAAAAAAAAAAAAAAAGATGTTCTTGAAGAGCAAGCAATAACAATGACCTGCGACTTTTTCCTTCAATGTTCTGAGACATGTTATTTGAGTGTTTAGGTGACGTTCAGGCAGTGGGTTAAAGATGAGGAAGAGGACTGCCTTAAGTTGAGGCGTACAGGTAAGAATAGAATTTCTCAGCGGCACCATTAAATGTCCTGTAATGAAAATCAGGGAATCACCAAATGGTTCCTAGGTCAGTACTTAGGCAGTGGAGCTGGTGATTTAACTAGTTTAGGTATCTCAGTGTATCTTGCCCTGAACGTTATTTATTATCTGGGCTCTCAAGTAAGGTGAATTGTAAGTACTGGGATCACTAGATAAAAGTAATAACTCAACAATGAATTATGCTATAGTTTCTAGGCAACAGGAGAATGAATAGGACATAAGCTACAAAACCCACATACCTGAAGAGACTTCGGTGTCTTATTTACTGAGCGTAAGGCTTTAATTAAGTTATAGCCTTCTTGTGCTGGCAATTGTGTCTGTCCTCATTCTAGTATGCCCTCCGTGAGCTACCAGATCTTACCCTGCACAACAAAAGTGCCACTCACTGAAACAGTTATAACAGGAAAGGAAAGCAAGTTGATAGGATTTAAAGTGTTACAGGCCACTGAATCAGTGACTACTTGGTGAGGGCATGTAGAGAAATGTCATTCTCAACACCGCTAGTGCTGGGAAGCCATTGGTAATGAAACAGTTTTGAAACATGAAGGTTATTCATAAGGATTTTTTAAAAACCTTCTGATTTCCTTAGGAAACCTAATTCAGAAAATAGGGATCTTCCATTAGTGATCTTCAATTATTTTACTTTCAGGTTTACTTCTCAGTGGTACATTTTTTTAAAGAGGTTCTTACCACTTGCTATCTGCTATCCCCTTATCTGCTCACCGGTGCCATAAACTTTTTGAGATACAAACAGAAACAGAAGATGGCGAGGAACTGGCAGTCCCCTACACTCTGGGGACTAACAAATACTACCAACTTTTACTCTGAGACATTTTTCTCAGCATTTCAAAAACCTGATTCATTTTTGATAATTAGATGCTAATTCAGACAAACATAAAACTAGGTGTTTGAATTAGAGGCTAGTTCAAACAAACATAAAAATCGAGTGGCTGTACCAACAAGGTGCTAGCAAAAATTCGTGGCGGAGATTATGATTTGGAGAATTCTTCAGAATCAGACAAGAACAGAAGAATAAATCATTTAGAGAATTAGCTGTGTACCAGGCTTCATTAGGTCTAATTATCCCCCAAATATGCTCAGCAAAATGCACTTGGGTCAGCTGGGACCGACACACAATAAGGGTGGGCAAGTTATAAACTCCTCAAAGCGCAGAAAGAGTTCATAAAACAACTGCCTGCGCATTTAGATTCATGTGATAACACCTCTTATTGCATAAGCCACCAGATGAAGCAGATGGGATGTTTCTTTTGTAAAAAACACTGGACTTTCTTATTCTCCATTCAAGACACAAACCACGGGAAAGCCAAATCTGAGGCAGGCTCTCCGTGTGTCTTACTGCCTAGATGACACAGCAATAGTAAAGAACATATTAATGAAATACTCTCATATAGGGAAAAAAAAAACCCGTGGCAAATAAAAACATGAGCTTACACTTAGAGAAGTTTAAGGCTTTAAAATAACACATCACACAAAAAGTTTTTTCTTTTTTTACAACTCACAGTACATTTTATCGAAATACTTAATATTGGTTACCTTTTACTACTTAATCTTCTGAGTATGTTTTTCCAGTAATATATTCATTACTTAAGGAATGTTTCTTTAACTGTACCAATTCACTCTGGGTTACTGTATCTATTTAGATTTAGGCATTGCTTTTGAAGAAAATAATGGGAGTGGGCCCTGATTGGTGAAACTACTTTAGCTTAATAAAATCATTTTTACACTGACATTAACTTATTAAATATATCACTCTTAAAAAGCATTTGCCTCTCTTTATATTCAGTTATTTAGTAACTATTAGTATCAAAAATGATTCCCAAAATATTGGTGGATCAATATGTAAATTATTCCAGTAACATTGTAACACTCTATGAACATATTTACATTAAAAATTTATTATTTTTTCTCTGCATTGTTCAGGCATATGGGAAACTTATAGATTCCATTTGCAGACAAAAAGTGGTTGGCAAGGAAAAATTGATAAATACTTCAAAATATATAAAGTACACTTTATACCAAATGGGGCTTATTTGTTACATATTTTGATAAAGCCATGAAAAACTAGGATTAGGATTTCAAGTGTTTAGCAAAAAATTCCACAAAGGTTCTGGAATATTTAGTGAGTTTAATCTATCCATATATCTTAAGTGGATTAGCCCCTTTATATACCTAGCTGAACAAAAATAGATTCATTATAGTAAAATTTGACTTTGCTATGAACGTTCTATATGCAGCCTATAATAACTTTTAAGAAGGAACTGTTATGCCTGTTAATTCTTATTCTAAATAATAATACACAACTTGACCATGATAAGTCAAGTCATGGAAAAACAGCTAAAAATGGTAAGATAAAATGAGTTGGATAAATAAAAAAGTCATGTGCTCAGGACTCCATCATATGTTTAAACAAATGTGATATTTGGTGACATCCAGCTGAACGTTTGTCAACAGGGTTATGGAGGTACTCCATAAAGTGAATATGACCATGTTTCACTTAACAGAGGCCTCTCCACTCTACATTCACCAATCTACTCTGGGGGTAATAAATTTAGGCAACACACTTGAAGAAAATGATGTATGAGAATGGGTCTTAAATGGTGAGGTGACTTAAAATATGCTATTGGTGTAATGGCTGAAGGCGAGAGCATATTCAATTTGATATCTTAAATGCTGAATTTAAAGGACTTCTTTTTTGTATACATTTCTTTTAATTTTTTTTTTCTTGAGAGAAAGAGAGAGAGAGAGAGAGAGCAAGCTGGGGAGGGCAGAGAGAGAGGGGGAAAGAGGTGCCAAGCAGGCTCTGAGCTGTCAGCAGAGAGCCCAGCACATGGCTCTAACTCATGAATTGTGAGATCACGTCCTGAGCTGAAACCAAGAGTGGGACGCTTAACTGCCTGAGCCACACAGGCACCCCTAAATGACTTATTTCCGTTAAAGGAATAAGGCTATAAAGAAGACACCAAAAGGTGATAGATTTAAGGAGAAAAGATTTTGGTTCCGTATTAAGAAGAGCTTTCTGGGGCACTTGGCTGGCTCAGTCCGAAGGAGCATGTGACTCTTGATCTCGGGGTCGTGAATTCAAGCCTCACATTGGGTGTAGAGATTACTTAAATAAAACTTAAAAAGAAGAAGAAGAAGAAAAAAGAACTTTCTAACAATTAAAACTGCCTGTAAGTGTATATCTGAGTAGGTAATGGATTTCTCATTAGTGGAGGTAAAGGCAGAGGCAGGATGACTATTCCTTAGTAATGTTGTCGAGAAAACTCAGGCAGTTAGTGAGGAGGGTTACATTATGTTCTCCTCTAAAGTTCTGGTATAAAATATATGGCTCTTGGAGTAGAATTAGTTTCTTCCTCCCAGCACTAATTGCATGATATAGCTTATAAGATGGTCACTGTAAATTCTACCTAATTTTTATACGTAGCGAAATACAACTTACTAAGCATTAGTACCGGTTAGTAATTATAAATAGAATTCTATAATTAAAACATATAAAGATGGAACATTTACAACATGAACAGACGTATCATTGATAAAAATCCCTATATTGTAGTATCTGTACCAAATAAAAATTTGGTAAGGAATGAAAACAATCGGCATTCCAACAGCTTTCATTGAAACAACTGTAGGTAAGTTCATGTTAAAAGGGAGTTTTCAACGTGTCTTAAACTGAAAGATGTACAACATTGCGGCTTGTATAACCCACTGATGTCACAGAGTAAAGTTATAGGTATAAAAAAAGTATATGGATATTTTATTCAAGTTAATTGCTGAATTGTTTCTCTTCATCATTTTCATAAAGGTATATCCCATTAATTTAACTTTTATAATGAAACTAGTTCTTTAGGTGAACTAGTACAACTTGATGTTCATTAAACAGTACATGTGATACTAAATAGTTTCTCCCTATGTAATAGATGAACACATCATTGTCGTAAAATAAAAACTTATAAAAAGTGCCTCACTATTTACTCAATTAAAGCCCTCCTAAAAAGAACTTACTCTTTAAAACTCCATCAAACTATCATATTCGTAATGTAAATGCAAGCCTCGTAGTTTCTTTTCAGAATAACATCTATCCTAGTAGCAGTTGCCGAAAATTATCTCTGGGTACAGACAGGACATACACACACGCCCCACGCGTCCACACAAACGTATATGCCTCTGCAATACACAAGTCTAGACGCTGCAGTGCTAAAAGCAGCTGCAGGCAGACAAACCTCGTTCTGTAATTACTTATGCGACCCTCGGTAACACACTTAACCTCTCTAAACCTCAGTCTCTCCCTGTAAATGGGAACTAATATTTGTTGTGAAGATTAAATGTGATCAAATACTCATGAAGTCTTGGTCCCCATTCCATATCACCCGTTTCTCTCAAGTCATAGAAGTATTTTAAGTTTCAAGTGAATTAATGCATATAAAAGTATTTTGTAAATCTAAAAGAACGTTGCAATTGTATTATCTCATTTAACAGGCAATTTAACCCCCCGCATTACATCATGGTTAACAGCGTTCATTACTGTTTTGAAAAATCCATGTAGGTGTATGTATCAAGATATGACAACAAGTTTCTATACAACAAATTAGAAACCTAAAACAGAAGCTCAAGTTTGGAAATAGGGAAAACAATCGTTAACAATAATTATTCTCTAAATCATTTTGGAATAATCCACAGAGTTTTAGGGGAATGATATAAAAATTTATCCAGAACAGGCTGGGTCTATACACCCGGCAGGAGTACAGACGTTTTACCACTCAGGTGAAGATAAGGAGAGAACACATTTTTTCTCTCAAAATTCCACCAGCCTATTTTGTAGCCTAAACAATACTGATAATTCTCTCAATAATTCACACTACCTGAGTTATATGCGGAGTTCAAATATACACTCTCATGCTGCTGTAAAGTATATTTTACCTAGAGTTTCTCATTTAAGAATATTACGGCCTTCACGGGATAAAGCCATGTGAATTATACAAAAATTGGAAGAATTTTTAAAAAGTGAGTCTGCGA
Source organism: Leopardus geoffroyi (assembly GCF_018350155.1). Taxonomy (NCBI): domain Eukaryota; kingdom Metazoa; phylum Chordata; class Mammalia; order Carnivora; family Felidae; genus Leopardus; species Leopardus geoffroyi. The sequence continues at coordinate 14,348,070 of NC_059326.1, read as the reverse complement.
TTTGATCTTGTCCTGATTTTTGTTTTTTAAAGATACAGATATTGAAAATCACAGCTGATAATTTCATTCTGACATGAGTTTAAAAGGTTAAGTTACTATCTGAAGAAAGGTAATCTGGTCGCCTTTCACAGCAGCCTGCAAGCTTTGCAATCTGCATAGAGAGGGGCATTTGTCATCATTAGCTGAGCTGTGACAGCTGGCACCCAGGGTGTCCCAGAATCAAGAAGTGGCAGAGAGACTCTTGGTTTAGGTTGCCATTAAGTGTAGGAGGTTTCTTGAGGATCAAGTATATTTTATAAAAAGCTTTGTGATGTAACTAACAGCAGTGAACATATTTGAATTTTCCGTAACATGGATAATACGATGATAGCACATAGTTAGCAGGTTGCCTCTAGACAACAAGATGCCGGATTGCCGTATGAATAAACATCCACTGCCTGCCACTTAGAGAGCGAGAATTGTCTGCAGTACCCAAATAGCTCTGGCACACTGTTTCTCTCAAGGTTGGATCAGGGTGATCAACGATTAAGTATACTCAAGGCAACAGAATGAAGATGGAGAGAATAATTCTCAGTGATATTTTAAATTTGGTTGTAAATAGTTCATAACGTCTCAGGAGTGAGCTCGACTACACACCCATTAGAGTACCCATCCTTTCGAGAACATGAATACGAAAATTAAAATCATTCACACAGATGCAATCCTCCAACCGTCCGAGGTGTATACAATCGGTAATAAGTATTTAAAAATAATCCTCAGCCAAAGTTTAAAATCAGAATCTTCTTACCAATTGAAGGTTACTAATTGTGGGCCTGAAACAGTTGTGGTTCATACGGCCAGAAAAGAATTTCTAAAACTAACATTTTATGAATGTTTGTCTTGTTCGTGCGAAACTGTATAAAGCAAAATAAAGTTTAAGTTAAAAAATAGGTTGATCACGTCTTTGAAAAATAAGTATGCTACAACCCCTTTAAAAAATCATCAATGTTTGCAAACATAATCAATAACACTAGGCTTTATATTATTATGTAAACTAGTTTTCCACAAATAAAACTAATTTTTGTGTTAATGTAAAATCTATGCAAATACATGCAGTCATTTATCAGGAAAGCTGACAAGCATTCCATATTGGAGGGGAAATGAAACTGCCTCAAGAATAGAGGCAATTAATTATTTCTGTATTTTTTCTTCTTCTGTCTTGAGGCACAAAAGTTATCCATCCAGTTAAAATAGCAAATGAAATAAAGAGATTTTTTTTTTATTTAAACACATATGGCTTTTGCCTGCAATACTGATCACCACAAGGTCTACAGATGCCCGTGGCTAAATTGTACACTGGCAGATGTACACAGGGGAAAACTGTGCTAATGCAGCGTGGAGAGCAAAACAAATGAAGAACTGAATTTGCTAGTAAAAGAAAAAAAAAACACAACAAAAAGCAAAACCCCAAAACCAAAAAAACCCCTAAAATTTCCCCCCCAGAGAGTTATGCAATTTGCTTATCAAATACAGGTTCAGGTTGCACAAAAAATTTAACCATTGTCTTTGCAAGAAAGCAGAAAACAATTTTAAATATATGAAAGTGTTTTTATGGATACACACACATATTAGGTATGTGAGTGATGGAGCTAAGTATATTTGTATTTACATGGACAGAATGGCTAGCAATGTTTAAACTTCTCATTCACAATTAAAATCTTATGATATTCAAAAGTGCCACAGTGTATGTGTCTGGATAAATACTGTTAGAACTTCCAGTTATTATTATTTTAAAAGTCTATTTAGCCTCAGTCTCTTAAGGTATTATTGAAAACTGTATAGGTTATCATGGAATAAACTTGCAGTGTGATATTACATCCTGGTGGCAAGAATCCTATATTTAGTAGCTGTTTCCTTTTAACAGGTTAAAACAAATGTATACAGGCCAATTCAATCTTTTATTATCTGAAATACTGGGAATGTCTGTGTGTGTGTGTGTGTGTGTGTGTGTGTGTGTGTGTACACACAGCCTGCATGCACAGGCTATTTTGCAAACCATAAAAAGAGTATACTTTCTAAAAATGGCTTAAGATTATTAAGAAAGCAATAACTTCTTTCTTAATAGGGCTGTAAGCATGCATAACATTAAAATTTGTATTGTAATTGCCAAATAAAAATATAAAACAAAAAGCATTTAAATAATTTTATATCTTGGGGAAAGAAACAGAAGACTAGTTGTACTATTCCAAGTTGTAAAAAGGCAAAATACTTCAAAGAGCATCGTTGTCAATGAACATGTCTGCTCTCCTACAATTTAAGAATTCTTTGCTTGGAGTCTTTATAGCCATCTAAATTTCAATGACAATGTATATTTATATAAAATTAGGATTAGAGGTATATGTTTCAAGAATGTATATATATTAATTAATATTAGCTCTAATAAACTCCTTGGCCTTGTCCCCCACCACTCAAAGGGAGGATTAATTTACCGAAATATAACGTACAATGTAATTTAAATGCCGAGAGATTTATTTCCCCAGTGACATAAAGCTAGTGACATTACCAATATGCCTCAAATGTTGCTAACTTACATAAGGAATCCCTGTTTCTCAATACATATTTTGACGTGCAAACTATAAGCTATATTCATAAGTCCAATACGTACATTCATACCAACGTAACAAATCTTAGCAGTTCCTTTGAAAAATGAATCTTTTACCAAGCGTAAAGGTGATATATATTAAATTCAAACAACCTTCAGGTCAAACAAAAATTGTAAGCCTATTGCTTATCTCTCTGAAGTATCATTTCATACTCTGCCTCTACGTCAGTGTGATCTGATTAAAACTGGCCTTAAATTAGAAACATGATAAAAATAAATAAATTCTAGAGGAATAAAAATAGATTTACAATCTAAAGATTTTTTGAGAGAAAAGTAAAACACCCAGATACTTATAAATGAATCATAGAATTTATGAATGAAAAAATAAAATAGGGGCATGAGGAAACTTGTGGCAATGGAAATATTCTGTTGGTGCCAGCATGATATGACTGTATATATTTGTTAAAATTCACAGAATGGCACATTCATGGGGAAAAACCATAGAAAAGGATAGTTCTGTACACAAAATGCACATCAGTAAACCTGGCTTCAATAATAAAAAAATAGAGTTCACATAAAAATCAAATAAAACTATACTTTCTATTCCATTGGTTTCAAATTTTCTTATTAGAAAGACTATGTCTTACAAACTCTGTGCTCTTCATGTTTTTGATTTGATCTAGATGTGTAGACAATAGGAATAAACATGTAGACCAGAAAGTATTAACTACTTATGAATACTTCTGACTTGATATTTTTGACAAACATGGAAAATTGGGCTTTTTAGAAATAATACGTACTTGTATACTAAAATGTGTATTATTATAAGAGTGAAAATAATCACACATAGGTGGAAATGAAATCATTCTTTAGGTGGTGTATTCTTGGATGTTCGTAATCTCTACATGTAAAAAAAAAACGATAAAGAAAATTCCTATTCATAAACTCATTTCCTTCATTTTCATAAAGCACTTATTTATTATATAAAAATATATATATGACAAGAAATAATAGTTTTTTTATTCAATGTAATTATTCTCTTAAATTATTACTCCTGTTGCTAATCATTAAAAAAATAATAAATCCTGGTTTAGAGGAATTGCTTCGTTCATGAAAAAGTAAGCTCCAAAATGGTAAATTAGATCTAGAAAAGGTTATTTTAGACATGCAATCACTGAATGTTGATTATCTATATACCATACTCTAGCCTCAAGGTCATGTTGAATATTTCCAGTGGCTTAATCACATACAGTATGGGACAGTAATGAGAGCTATGCAGTCCTGGATGACCCACTACAGATGTACAGATTAAGACACTAATCACATTTGATTCCATTGTTTTCTCTAAGTGCAATAAAACGCAAATGTGCTAAGAGTACCAAGGTTGTGGTCATATACACAAATGTCAGTAAATCCACGTGAATTATGGGTTAAGGAATACCTAGTTTTCATATATTCATAAAGAAAAGAATCATGTGAGTCTATTTATCTTGCCAGAATATTCCTATAATATCCAAAGGAAAAATAGAGGCTGAAATCTAACAAAATGAATTCGAATTTTCTAGATTATAAAGATTAACAGTGACTTTCTGAAGGGTCTATGAGGAACTGGAACATTGTAATCAACACTTCCTACATAACACTCAATAAATAAATGATTGACCCCAATATCCTTAAATTTCTGGAAAGAGTAAAGAGATCACATTCTATTTTGAGCAATAAGAATATCTTCTGGTTGATAACCCTCCACCCCCCCAATTTTTCAGTTCATAGATGCAACTTAAAACATCCTACACCAATATGTACACATTCAAATGAAGTGAGGAAATAGACAACTGTCTGAATAACCCAGTCCTTCCATTTTCTTTTTTCTGCCCAGAGAAAGGCTTTGGTTGGAATTACCCAGAATGACTGCAAATCCGCAAATCTAGTAGGTACACTTCTAACTTCCATCTTTAATCTCAAAGTTACTTTCTTTTCAACATTTATCAGCACCGATGACAAGTTTACTAAGCAACACTGTATGGAAGAAAAGTACGCCCCACAACAAATGTTGACTATCCGATGTGTACTAGGGGGATGAGGAAAAGTGAGGCCATAGCCTTGATCATTCAAGTGAAGAATTAAGGAAATAATTTTTTTAAAAAACTTCGATTATCAGGATGCTCTCTGGTTGAAGAAATAAAATAGGGTCTAGATTGTGCCAACAGTGACCTCAATTCTCGGCTTCACCGTTTCATAAACCTGATATTAAAATATGAAATAATTGTTTTAAGAAATCATGGAAACTTTTGAAGCTCTCAAGCTATTTTGTTTCAAGTGTTCTTATACGAGGAGTCACAACAAGAAGAAAGGTATAGATGCCATCAAATTAGATTACCAGAAAAACTGCCTCTATTTTACTTTATTTAATGTGACACATAGAGAAAACCCTGCACAAATATCTGTCTTTAATTTCTCTAGTGTAAAAAAAGAAATATATTGTGTCTGGCAGAATGAAACAGATGAAATAGCCTGGGTGCATTTAAAAAACGAAGTGGGGGGAGGTAGAAATCAGATGCGTACAATGAGCCTTCAAAGCCACTCCAGCAGTAGGGATAAATAATTTAATAAACTCAACTTCATATTCTTTTTATCTCCCCAGTGTAATAAGCACATATTAAAAAAATAAAACTTTAAGTTCATGAATACTTGCGAATAGAATAGCAGCCAGCAGATATAAAAAACACAAAACAATATCTATGTGAGCATTTAACATGTATATGTATATTCTCTAACAGACACATTTTTCCAGATGAAAGGTCACAATTGCTTAAATTCATGAACATGTAATTCAAATTTAAATTAGTTTTTTTAAACACAGAAGCCTTGCATTCCTGCATTTCTGCATTTCTCAAGGTAATAGTTTTTCTTTAAACCTAATAAGGTGACTATTTACACATTACATTGTGTATCCCATACAAATTAAGTAGGATTACAGAAGGGGGAATAAGTTACTTAGGAAACAGGACCTCAGGAAAAATTATTTTGCCATCGTTATTTTGAATGTTTTGAAACGTTAAGGACCATAATATTTAATTGTTTTGTATTCATTAATACCACTAAAATTTATGATAATGGTGTGTTGGTGACTTTTTTGGATTCTTTTCCTAAATGATACACTTTAAGTCAAGGCTGCCTAGTAACCTAAGTAAATGAAATGAAAAAGTCAAGCCAGTTAGACCTTAAAATCCCAAATATCATTCAAATGTAAGCATCTCAAACTATCATTAAATCATGAGATTCTTGGCTTTTTTTCCTTTTTCCTTCAGTTAGGTCAGTTTTCTTCAATTATCATTCTATTATTAGCTCACGTCAAAGATGACTGCATAGCAAAGCACTGAAAACAATTCAGCATTTATATCCTAAAGCATTGGACACGCACAAGCTTTTACTCTAGTACTAACTACTAAGATTATATTTATAAAAAAAAAATAATACAAGACTGAAATCATTAGAGTTGTTTTATAACTTCTCATATAAGTAAATAAATTGATTTCAAGCCTTCCCCAGGTAGTAAACAATCATTTGAAACAACTAGTTCAATAGGTCAAGTGATATTTCACAAAAAAATCTTATAAAATAACTAAGTTGCTCCCACAAAACTACCTCCAAAAACGCGGCTGAATTACATAAATGTATACTATATATTGTAAATTCTTCTCCATAGGTCATTTCCTTAAAACAAAACAAAAAAAAAAAATTAAGGGATAGAAAACACACTCCTCGGATAGTTTAATTTTCCCTTCAACAATGAGAGGTGTCTAAGATCACTGAAAGGATTCAGCTACAGAAGGCAATTCATTTCACGTGTTCAGTGTGATAGAAAATCACTGTGTCGCAGCAACAAGCAGTACTTGCGATCGAGTATTATTCTAGGGCGCCCAGTTCACCTACAGTGATAACAGCGGGTGGGTGAATCCTGTGTTATGTAAATCACTGTCAGCTCCCAGCGTGAAGGGTGCTGGGGGAAGCAGCTCGGAAAACACAGTCCCGGCGTCCTTGGAACTGAATGACTTCACTTGCCTGGAACATTCTAGGACTAACGACTTTCTTAGTCCTTTTCTCACCATCCATTTTTCTTCTTCAAAGTGCAAATCGTTAGTGAAAAGGCCCCGGTTACACCAATTAGTTTGCACAAAGTGCTTCGGTGTTTAGCTTCGCTTTAACCCAATTAAGCCGCACAGCGAGCCCCGAAGATGCGCCACCTGCGCGCTTGGCTCCAGCGAGGCCGGCCGGGCGCCCCTCGCGTCCTTCGCGTTAGACCCACCCGGACCGCCGCGCCACGGTCCCCCCACACGGCCCCGGGGCCTCCGCGTCCCAGGCCGCACGTCCTCGGCGGCCGGGGTACTTGCAGGTGGCCCAGCAAATCGAGGGACGAGGTCCTGGCCGAGCAACTCTGGTCCGCACCCAAGGGACAGAGCGCTGGGCGCAGGGGCCCGCGGCCGCCGACGAGAAAGCGCGGGGCTAGGCTGCGGGCGCACGTGGACCCGGGCGGCGGCGGGGCTGAGGGATGCGCGGGCAGAGGCCGTGGCCTGGAGCGGACGGGGAGAAGCCAAGGACACCGAGTAAGGCTTAGAATAACGCGCACGCAGGAAAAAAACCCCAGGGAACAGAGAGAGGAAAGGAGGCTGGCTTGGAAGTGCGGAGCAGCGGGAGAGAGGGGACAGACGCTGGGTGAGGGCCAGAGGCGGCTTTTCCCCTGAGACCAAGGCGCATCTTCGCCTTCTTGGCCTCGGGTTCTGCGGTTCGGATTTGCCTCTTCTTCTTCCTCTTCCAACTGCCAAAAGGTAGCAGTGCGTTCACCCGCAGAGCCTGCAAAGTGGGGAGGGGCTGTTCGCGTGTTCCCAGTCCCTGCTCCCCAGGGAATGGAAGGTTCCTGGGGAATAGAGTAGATGGATGCCATGAGCCCCAAATCTAATGTATTGTTTTAAGCTAAATCTGGAACCTATCACTCTTGGATAAGGAGAAAGGAAATAATAGGTGCCTTTGTGATGCTTGTACCTGTGCAAAAAAAAAAAAAAAAAAAAAAAAAAAAAAAAAATCGAAAGCTCAGGTAAAAAGTGGGAGCCCTGAACAAGATCTTGTTCAAAGTGGCTCCGAAAGAAAGTGCCTACAAACCTAAACCTGTTACCAGGAGTTACAAGATTTGGCTGGAAATATTGTTAATTTTAAAGACACGACATCTAAATTAAAGGTAGGCATTAAAAATCTGCCTGGGTTTTAAAACCACTACATGGTCCCTAAGTAGTATTTATTTCCTTTCCTGTACATGAAGGACACAATTGGTATCACCAGAAAACAAAACCAAAAACATGTTCTACATAAATCCATTCCCCCCTCCTGTATCAAGGTTCCAAAATTTGGAAATGTTGATTTTTCTTTCCAAGTTTTCCAAAATGGCATTTAAATTTTAAGACCCTGGGTGACTGCAAATTAGTTTTCTTTTACAATCGTAACTGATTTTTCCCTCAATCAAATCACACGAAATCATATAAAATTAGAAGTCTGTCAGGTCACCACTAAGGACACTTAGGAGAGGAGGTATATCCTGAATTATACATCAATAGGCAAGCCAGAAATCCCGAGCCTGAAAATTTTTGGAACAGTTATCTGCCAGTAGGTCTCATCTCTATGATCTCGCCTTCATTTCACATAATAAAACCCAGCCCACTAGGAACTCACGTTACAACAGTCTCTCGATCACAGAGAGAAGTTATTTTTTAAAGCTTTCTACCAGTGCGTACAAAACTCAGTGTCCTGATTATGTTGGCAAGTCAACCGAAGTACAAAGAGGGCTGCAGTTGGGGACAGAGGGGGAGTGATCCTAAACATTTTTTAAACATCCTAACTTAAACAGCAGTAGACAACGTCTAACAAAACAGTAATTTTCAGATTCCTTTCAACCACTGCAAATGAGGAAAAACCAGAGTTAAAACGCTGCATAACATTAAAACAACAACAACAACAACAGCAACAACAACAACAACAACATTCTGACATTATAGGAACATCCAAAAAATTACACAGGCATCAGTCCATCTAAAGCCAACTCGCACAGACGTGCAACAGCAAGCTCTCAACCTGCATTTTAAAAGACCTCCAAGATTAAGAGACGTTAATTATCTTATTCTAAATGCAAGTTAGTGACTTTGGTTTTAGAAGACCCCATCTAGTTCACTAATTGATGGATGACCATTAATACACCTGTATTTGCATTTCCGCGGTAAAAAGACAAGCAGGGCTTTTTTTTTTTTTTCAACACAGAAGAGAAGCACTTTGCCAAGTCTTTTCAAAACGTCAATATGCTTCAATTAATACCAAAGCCGAGAGATTCCTCTTGATTTCCAAAACTGTCTAGGTGGCCTGGGTGGTTTTCTGCCGGCAGCAGCCTCCTACCTTTAGTTTGTGTGCCTATATCCACGAGGGGGGATTAATTAGCCGGGTTGGAGCTGAAGGAGGCTGTCGTGACGAGCCCAGTGGCGATTGGCCGCCAGCCTGCCTGGCCCTGCCTTTATAATTTCCACACGAGTGCATCTGGGCTCTTAGACAAACCAACAGCAGCTTCTTCTGACACAGACACACGCACACTCACCCCCGACACACACTCAGCACACTTTTCCTCCGTCTGATTAACAGTCCGGCAGACACGATGATTGCGGGAAGGCGTAAATAAATACGGAGAGGGCCGGTTATTTTGGCTACGGGAGGAGCTTTGCTGGGTCTCGGCGCAACTTTTGTTTTCACTACTGAGAAGGTGATCTCTCCTTGCGTTTCTCTCGCACAAGGATCCTTTAAAGGAGGAAGAAAGACCGAGAGGGGGGCGGGGGGGAGAGCAGGCTTTCACTTTCAGGCCGTCCGGGCTCAAAGATAAAAGGAAGGGGGGAGAGCAGCGGGCTGGGGAGTCCAGCGCGGCAGCACGTCGGAGAGCGTTTGGGTGCGTTTCTGAGCGCGGCGGCCCGTTTCTCCACCGAAGTTGGCTCCAGCTCTAGCAGCCGCATTGGATCCCACAGCTTACTGCGAGACTCCGGTGTACAATCCGGATCTCTGCCCCAACATGATCGCGGCCCAGGCCAAGCTGGTGTACCATCTGAATAAATACTACAACGAGAAGTGCCAGGCCAGGAAAGCTGCCATCGCGAAGACGATCCGCGAAGTCTGCAAAGTCGTTTCCGACGTCCTGAAAGAAGTGGAGGTCCAGGAGCCCCGCTTCATCAGCTCTCTCAACGAGATGGACAATCGCTACGAGGGCCTCGAGGTCATCTCCCCCACCGAGTTTGAAGTGGTGCTTTACCTGAACCAGATGGGGGTGTTCAACTTTGTGGACGACGGCTCGCTGCCCGGCTGCGCGGTGCTGAAGTTGAGCGACGGGCGCAAGAGGAGCATGTCCCTCTGGGTGGAATTCATCACCGCCTCCGGCTACCTCTCGGCGCGCAAGATCCGGTCCAGGTTCCAGACGCTGGTGGCCCAGGCGGTGGACAAATGCAGCTACAGGGACGTGGTAAAGATGGTGGCGGACACCAGCGAAGTGAAACTGCGAATCCGAGATAGGTACGTGGTGCAGATCACCCCGGCCTTTAAGTGCACCGGCATCTGGCCCAGGAGTGCTGCCCACTGGCCGCTTCCCCACATCCCCTGGCCGGGACCCAACCGGGTGGCGGAGGTCAAAGCGGAAGGGTTCAATCTCCTGTCCAAGGAGTGCCACTCCCTGGCCGGCAAACAGAGCTCGGCCGAGAGCGACGCCTGGGTGCTGCAGTTCGCGGAAGCGGAGAACAGACTGCAGATGGGGGGCTGCAGGAAGAAATGCCTCTCCATCCTCAAAACCTTGCGGGATCGGCACCTCGAACTGCCCGGCCAGCCCCTCAACAATTACCACATGAAGACTCTGGTTTCCTACGAGTGTGAAAAGCATCCCCGGGAGTCGGACTGGGACGAGTCCTGCCTGGGTGATCGGCTTAACGGGATTTTGCTGCAACTTATCTCCTGCCTGCAGTGCCGGCGGTGTCCTCACTACTTCCTCCCGAACTTAGATCTGTTCCAAGGCAAACCTCATTCGGCTCTGGAGAACGCTGCCAAACAAACGTGGCGACTGGCGAGAGAGATCCTGACCAACCCGAAAAGTTTGGAGAAACTTTAGAGGACCGTTTCGTCAAGAGCCGAAATGTGATTGCTCTTTTCAAAGACCTAGTTCGGTGTAAACTTCCTGGTCGATTCCTATCTAATATTCCACTTGTCAGTGCAAACAATCTCTTCCTTAAAAAGGAATAACAGTACAATGTTTAGGCATCATCTCACCCACCCCTCCAAGGGGAGAAGAAGAAGTAGGGAAAGCGGACAGAGAAAAACCCAAACCCACAAGTATTAGAAGACTTCTTTTACAAAGGATTTCTTATCGCCCTCGAAAAGTACACAGTAACACCCGGAAAGCAACCCGGCTGTAATGCAAGACCGCAGAGAACACTCTGCCCAGCTATCAAAGGATTATAGCAATCCTGGTGATTTAGGTGCATCTGTCTGTGAGTAAACACCATTTGGATATGCCATCTGAAGGAAAGTGTAATGTATATTTTGGTTTGTAACAAATATTGTGATCTCACATTGTCTTTGAACGTGTGGATGTTGGTGTTTTGTGATTTGGTGAACAGAAGTTAAATTGCCGTTTTGGATACTTCCAGACATTTTCCACTAACAAAGATACCATTTAAAGGTAGATTTCCTCCCGGTACTTTTATCTGTCTTTGAAAGTGTCTGAACTTTAAAAAAGTTTACATTTTGTTTCAAATATAATGCTTGTTCTATTTCTAACATTCCATAAATATACTTGAAATGTTATTTAAATATATTCAAAGAAATTTGAATTCAGCTTATATAATAACGCTTGAATATCTGAATTATATATTTGAAAATGCACTTGAAATACACTGGACAACTACTTTTGTGACTTAGATTTTAATTTCTGTTGCTGGTTTTTATTTAATTAGAAGCTAATAAATGAAGTAAATAAAAGTTGTTGTGTCTCACTTTAAATTGTTTTTCTATCAAAAGATGTAATGCTTCATTTTGGAAACTGAACCCACCTGAGTATCTTAAACATTTTGAGGAGTGTGCTAATGGAATTATTAAAAATAAAACCTTAAAATACCGGAGAAAACTCTTTGTACGGCTACAGAAGCTAATGATCTACTTATAAGACTATTTCTTTCTATGACAGACACATTTAAATCTACCCTTGAAAGTCTGCTCTTCTGGACTAGGTTCTGTAGCATTTCTGATAATATAAGGAAAAAATATGTCATGACAGCAAAGGCTGTGGAGTTAAAAATCTGACTCAGAGAAAGTGAACTCAAAGTCACAATGAAAGTTTCAAAATTTGTATATGAAAACTAACTATGCTAATAAAATAAAGATTATTTCTGACCACTTTATGTCAAATCTTATTTTATGCAGTTAGTGTTCCATTAGCTGAATAAGTTAATCAGAAACCCAAAATTTATTTTTCCTTTGTAGGGCAAGCTAATGATAAAAGCATAAAGACAAACTTTAAATTATTTAAAAATCAAATACACTCCATTTCAGCTCATTTTAAACATTCCATCCTTTGGGAGCCTGAAGTGTAAGAAGTCCTTTGACTGTCCTTCCAAGTATTTTAATAGTCAACAAGTGCTGAGAGCCAACCACCTACAGGCCCTAAGGTAGGCAGTTAATTCAGGTGAGGGTAGATTTTGGAGTTTCAGTTCCTCTTCTACAAATCGTGTTTTATAATACTTTATTTCTATACAAAAATTAAATACAAATAATAAAGTTCTGAATCTGTGGGAGCATTTGTCTTTGACTATTTTAGAATAATTGCTTCTGATAAAGCTTGCAAAGGAAGATCTTTTGTATACTGATGCTTGGATATCTAGCAGGACACTTGAATTCTTAACCTCAGAAAAGTTTACAAACTGCAGGGTAACATAAAAGTTAAAACAACAATCACATTGATTTGAAAAGAAAGTGCAGAGGTGTAGAGCTGTCCCAACATCAGGTTTTAAAATCTACACAATAAGATATACTAAATAAATATTTATGCATTTCAAATTGTCCAAATATGTATCTTCTGGCATTACACCCACAGAAGAATGCAAACTTTAAACATCTGATTGCTAGTATATATGACCTATACACTTGAAATCGATGCTTCTTAGAGAATTAGTTTCTCCTGCTCTTAAATTCACATGTAAAGCACATTCTTATTTCAGGAGATGAAAAATGGATGTAATAATGGAGATGAATTTATATTTAAATGCCACCTCGCCCCCCCCCCCCAGTTTCCTTATAACCTTTTAATGAAAAATAATTCACATTTCAATGTACACGTCTGGAAATTAAAAGTGATCTTAAGGTATTTCAGAAAAACCTTCCCAGTCTTCCCAAAGAGCTTGGGATGCTGTACCCCAGAGACTTTGAACAATTGGCTTAACTATCAAATCTACCCAAGTGCAGACAAAGGCTCTCATGTAGAAAGTATTAAAATGAGCATGCTCTGGTAACACGGGATTTAAAATCATTAATATATTCTCCAGTCCCATAAAATAGAGCATGTGTTATTTCATTCATTTTATTTCCTATGACAAAGATGGAAACATGCTCCCCTCCCCCACTGTCATTTAAAACCAAGCAAAATTGAAAACCACTTCCTGCCACAAAGCCACCAGGACTGTTTACAGAATCACTCTAACTCACTTTCGTGTCGATCTTCTTGAAGGCAGGATCATCCTCATCTACCTCGAAGTAGATTTCTGTCGTGGTGATGGAGAGAGTCCCCTTGGCCACCACCACAGGAGCGATGAGCTGGGCTGGGGTACTGAGAACCACTGGGCCTGAAAGACAAGGGCACCGGCGTCAGGCTGAATCCCTGTGGCCCTCTCCCGCTCCCTCCCGAAGTGTGCCGCAGGTTTTTATTTTTAAAGATGTACTAAGAAAATGGTGCCTGTGGTCATGCGGCCAGCTCCTCTCGTGTGAGATAAGGTCTACTTAGCTTTTGCACATTATCTTATAACGAGAGTAGAGATACAGAATCCTATAAAGCCCCAAGAGGTCAGAATAACGAATAAGTGACCCTTAGCAAGAGAGTTGGTAACCTCCGCCTAGAAATGCCACAAATGCCCCGATTCTCCGTGGGGCACCACCGGCTTTGGGAGACCCGAGGCAGTCAGCACTGCCCCCAAAGGCCAGCCATCCGGGAAAGCCCGGTCCACTGGGCAGCGGAGTTCCCCAAGGATGGGCGGGAGGGTGTGAAGGGGTACAGGATCTGGATGTATGAATTCCACTGTACTAACTAACGGGTTTGCAACTTGCATGAAGATTCACATCGGCGTCCTAAGGCGCGCCACATACGCACGTACACACACACACACACACACACACACACACACACACACACACGGATATTAAGTACATTTCTTATGTAGAAAAGAACAAAAATCGTAGCAGTGATTTTCACAGAGAATCAGTCAAAAGTGATGAAATTGTAAGACGCTCGAACAAGGCGATTCTCAGAAAAGCGTGCCAAAAGTGCTATTTCTCAACTTTTGAAACTAGAGAAACTAATCTTCAGGAAAAGATGTTTCAGAAAGTGTGCCTACTTCAAATTCCCTCAATCTGAGTTAATGTTGAAAATTACGTTTTAGAATACTAATTCAAAGGGGATCACTTAACTGCCCCTTTAAGATTCCCCGAAAGGGGAGGCACTCTTTGCTACCCTGTACTGAAAACACAGACATGGAACACAGAAATTATTCTTTTTTTTTATTGTTCTTCTCTCTCTCTCTCTCTCTCTCTCTTTTTTTTTTTTTTTTGTAGCAAGGGCGCCTTAAATTCCCCTCCATTCCTCCCCACCATCTCCCCCCACGCCCTGAAATGCACATAGTCAAACGAGTCACAGTCACAGTAGGATAAAGGCAATAAAAAGGCAGGTCCCCTGCGGCCGCTCGGGCTCGGGCCCCTCGGCGGCGGCTCCTCGCGGTGAGACCGGCTCGCGCCGCCACCGCCGAGGCCACCGCTGGCAGGCCCGACCCGGCGGGGCCCGGGGACTGCGGGGAAGTTCACGTTCCCAGGGAGGCGTGCGCCCCGAGGCCGCTACCGTCCTGCACAAAGCCGGGCCGTTTCTGCCGCGGGAGGCACGGAGAGGGCTCTCGGCCGGCTTCGGTCGCGCCTAACCGGGTAGACAGGAAGCCAACTGTGTCAGTGTCAGCCTTCACCCCCGGGCTGACCGCCTGGGTCACACTAACGCGAAGCCTTTTCGGTTAGTTTATTGCCCTCGGTACCCCCCGAGCCCGCACCGGGGGGCCCGGCCCCGGGGCGCGCGCACTCCCGGCCTGGGTCCCGGGCCGCCAGTTCCCGCCGCGTAGCCAAGCGGAGTCGGGGTCCATCTCGGCTGCACAAGGTTTTTCTTTCCAAAGGGCGAGGCGGTCGATCTGAAGCGCCACTTTAAAGGCTCATCAATCTTAATCTAGGTTGCTCAAGTAATTATGCCCGAATCTCTTGTACGATTACAAGTGGATTTGGGTTTCTATTCCCCAGGCCCTCCTTTGTGTTTATTGGAGGGTCTGTGCGCGCGCTCCGCGGCGCCTCCTGCCTCCCGCGTCCTCCTCGGAATCCCCCAACGCTCGGGCCGGTTCGAACCGCTCCCTTAACCCTTGAGCCACCAGGACGCTCCAGTGGATGCCACTTTTCCTATTTCCTTTCTGGAGAGATCTTGACTGGAGGCTTACTCTCGACTGGGGCGAGGTGAGAAAGAAGGTGATGTGACTGACATTGAAAACAGTGCCTTCTTATACATCGTTGGGCCTTGCTAAAACCTTACAAAAGTCGTCATGCTATATACACAGCGAAGGCTAGTGACTTCTGGTTTAATAGAGGTTTCTGGCATTTGGAGACGAAGAATGGTCAAAAACATTTAAAATGGCGAACTATTCCTTTTCCTTAAAGAGTAATTTAACATATTCAAGCAATTAAATTGGGAGAAATTGAAAAAAAATCACGAAACACATTATCAAAACCATATACAGTGATTTACTGAAAAATATTACGGATTCTAAGTACACGTCTCCGTGAACTTTTCACAGGGAACACATTCTCTCTACTGGATTCTCTGCGTTTCTGAAAGGACACTGTGCTTGCCTCTGCTTTTACTCCAATCTGATTCTATTGAACTGAGATTTTCTGGGGGCTTATAAAAGGACTTCGAACTGGTTCTTCTTTCAGAAAGAGGCGTCATGAAACATTCAGCCTTAATAGTGTGTCATTTTTACCCCTGTCCTTTGGAAATCTCCAATTACAACTTCCAATTCCATAGCATGTTTAAGGAGCACCGAGTCTTTTTGTTGTAGCCTTCAGGGAGCAAACCAGCCGCAGAGAGAATACAGAGTTAATCCACTACAGCAATAGAGAGAGGGGATTATGTTTTAATCCCTTTTGGGGGAGCCTCTGGATTTTAGGGATCTGATATTAAAATGTTTACATAAGACACCATCACAAACCAGATCTTCCATGTGGGAGATTTTCCACGTGAAAACCTGGGATCCCTTTTCAAATAAAAACAGTTTAAAGAGGGCAGCGTCTGTGAATCCCAGAAAGATGGCGATCTTGCAGACTCTGTCCTGGAAGATAACTGGGTACAAATTCAACCTCCCAACTTTGCTTGGTGTGGTGAGTTCCGGACTGAATGTAGGTGTATCCATTCCAACCACTATTATGGCAATAAAGGATATGTTACAATAATGTTCTTAGCACCTACTGAAGTCTAGTGATGGCCATTAAACAGATGGGGGGGGGTCAGAACCTCCTCCCCCATACTGATGCGTAGAACACAGCAGTTTAAAATGCCACCATCTAAAGTGGTGACGAAAGCAACAATAAGCGTTATTTGCTTTTAGAGTTGGCAGGTAATGTTTAAGAAATATTGATCCATCACTATTTCTGAAAGGATAGGGATACTACTTGACATTCATTTCAATGCTAATTTAAAATCTGAACTAGAACAAAGATCACCCAAGCATAATGAAAAGAATCTTTAAATGAATGAACTTCTCTTGAGAGTTACACCATCTTTAATCAGTTGAGATGGTAAACCTAGAGTAGAAAATACACATGTTTTATATTTGGAAAGGGAACTATTCATCAAATATATTTAAAAAGTAGAATGTTAAAAAATACTTGTGGGTTTGGATGATTCCACTGAAAACAAAATTCCAAGTCTGGAAATCTTAATAATACATCAACTTTCTAATAAAGCTTTACAGTGTACAAGGTTCTTTTACATCATTTTTACTTAACTACTAGTTCAATATTGACAGTTTTGGGGGCTATGGATGTGTCAATACCCTCTTGTCAAAGAACGCCAGGAACACATGTGTAGCTGAAGAAGTCGGGTTTACCGCTCAGTGCAATGAGGGAGAAACGGGCAACTTCATAAGGGACTTTGTAGGATATGGGCTTTGGTTAAGTGATTCTGAGAAGAGTTCAAGGAGCTTGGCTTTGCTCTGAGTTGGGCTCTGTCGGGAAGCAGGGATAATTCTGTGATTATGGGTCTTAATAAATCTTATCTAGAGGGATGGAGGGCAAGATCTAGGCTAAAGCTATAATTAGCAAAGAAGCAGCAGTCCCCCATATAAACCAGGAGATGGGCGGGGGAATGTTTGATATTTAGGTGGTATGCAGAGTGACCTTGCTTTTGTCAATGCTTGCACAAAATTATAAAGTTATTTTTTGCCTCACATCATCATCATGAGTTCTTGTCTGATGCTGGTGTTCTGTGAGATTGTTTATGACCAATAAGAAAACACCAGGGCCTAGCTATGAGCTCCATACTAGCTCCTGACAATACTGGGCTTCCTTATAAGGGTCAGGCAAGTTTCCAGAGGTCAAGGGCTGCTTTTCTTTTTCTCACATACAGGAATTAGTCATTTTTAGGGGTGTCAGTAACATACTAACAGGCATTAACAGGCAACTATGGCAATTAATTTTTCAAACAAGGCTAAGATTCTTTACAAGTTTCAATATAAAGTACAACGAAGACTATATAGGGACAAAGAGCTGAAGTTGAATGAAAATTGGCATCATTATAATTATTTGATGAATTTCAACTGGCCAAACCTATATTTAGTGTACATGAAGTTACAATGAATTTTAGTATCACTTGAATACTTTCTAAACTTAGTTTAATATTAATAAAAGTTTTATTAACTAGATAGATTTTCTTCAACCTCAATTACTTTAAAACTACATATTCAGTTTGCTCTAGGAACATGCAGAAGATAATTATTTGGGGGATAATAAACATTGACTAATCTTTATAAAATCATTAAACTTAAAATCCTGACATTACTTAGAAGAAAAAGAACTAATCTGAAATCCTTTGTTTAGTGGAAGAAGGTATCATTCCAAAAACAATTAAGATAAAATTTTAATATGGAAGTAATCTTTACAATTTCTTCTATAATATGATACAATTTGTAGGAAAAACTCCTAGAGTGAGTAGCTGAACACACGTAAAGTACCTGCAATGGACTTCTATTACTTTTAAGTATGGCAATATCAATTTAAAGAAAACATTTTCCCCATAGAATTCAAAGAATAACATGCTTTAATCTCAAAACAATTTAAAGGGAACTAACGAAGAATATAAGAGAGCTGGGACTTTGTTTTGAAATCTTAGGAAAGCTTTAGGCATAAAGAAAATGGAGGTGTTTGTGTATGTGCCTGGGGGAGAGGGAGTTAAGAGGAAATGTTAAGATCTGAGATTTCTATTAGCCAGGATAGTTCCCTGATTTCAAGCATTTGAAATTCCCCAAGAAAAAAGATAGGATAGTAACAAAATCTCTAGACAGTGACTCTTTTCTTTATGTACAGAGAATATTGATAGTGGTCCAAATATAATTTCAGAATAATAATCCTCTGAAGCTTTCAAAAACTTCTTGCAGGAAAATAGTTATAGAATGTTTATGCTTGAATCAAAAAAATATAATGTGAACAACTAATGGAATACACATCGCAAGAGTTATGAATTTAACTTCCAGCATTATTCTCTCCCTCCTTCCCTCCCAAACACACACACACACACACACACACACACACACACACACACACACTATTGATTACAAACACTCTATAAACCTGAATTTTTTACAAAGCTCACTGTGTCCAAGAAGTAGCTTCTTAAGCTCTTTGGTGACTTCTTGAACATAATCTGCCTTTATTTATACATATTTTTAAGTTTATTTATTTGAGAAAGGGGGAGAGAGAGAGAGAGAGAGAGAGAGAGAGAGAGAGAGAGAACACATAGACACACGAGTAGAGGAAGGTCAGAGAGAGAGGGACAGAGAAAATCCCAAGCAGACTCCATGCTGATAGCACAGAGCCTTAAGAAGGGATCTACTGAACCAATAGTGAGATCATGACCTGAGCTGAAATCTGGAGTTGGATGCTCAACCAACTGAGCCACCCCGGTGCCCCAAATGTAATCTATTTTTGTTTAAAAAAAATTTTTTTTAACGTTTATTTTTGAGAGACAGAGAGAGACAGAGTGTGAGTGGGGAGGGGCAGAGAGAGAGAGAGAGGCAGACACAGAATCCGATGCAGGCTCTAGGCTCTGAACTGACAGCACAGAGCCCGACATGGGGCTCGAACTCACGGACTATGGGATCATGACCTGAGCCGAAGTCGGATACTTAACCAACTGAGCCACCCAGGTGCCCCAAATGTAATCTATTTTTAGATTGAGATGGACAATAACCAACCATCCCCATAATACACTGGTTTCCTTAGATTATTATTGTACAAAATTATACACGTGTTTAAGAACCACATCAAGGTCTTCAGATCTGAGTAAAGCTACCTGTGGTAAAACTCAACACAGTCTGAAATGGAAACAGAAAGAATGGAGCCCTCTATATAAGAGCAATAGAAAACTGCATTTTAACAAAATATTTGTTCATCATGGTAGAACACCTATTTCTGCACTAATATAATCTAGCATCTCATCTTATTTAGCATGTTTATAATAAATAATTTTTAAATGTACCAGGAGATAATCTGATAGGCTCTAATTTTAACCTACCATTTAGGTTTTCCAATATATTTGTAGAACAGATAATTTTTTCTATAAAAAATAAGTCAACAAAAACCCGTGCATTTTCCACAAAGGCAATGAGTAATTTTATAGGAAAAAAAACTTATAAAGCATATATACGCTAAGTAAATTTTAACTGAGTTATTTTTAGCACAAAAATTTACTAAGAAACAGCGATCATTTTAATGTTCATTGTGCTCATTTGTTCTGTCTTTTGATTCACTAGGTGATCCAGATGAGATTTGTGTTTCTAGTTATATCACATTTAGTTCAACATATGGAATGCATTTTTTACTTTCTGGAAGCGTAGTGACTCTTTTATGGCACGAGGATATCATTTAATGATTGAGAAGAGTAAATTCCTACTGGACTAGATGAGTGAATAAACCAGAGGAGATGATTTAAATCTATTGGACCAGGAGGACCAAGTCTTTGTACCCTTGGGTGGAGTAAGGGCCTAGCCTTCATGGGTGCACGTTTACTGCAGCCTTATAATATATTTCATATATGTGTTTAAACGTCTATCCTCCCATTTGGTATAAGCTACTTAAAGAAAAGGGTGTTACCTTCTTCCTCTAACACAGTGGCTGTTGCATGGTATGCAATATATCTTTATGGAATTGAAAATAGAAAAAGAAATACACCATTATTGCATGTGGATGTACTAGTAAAAAGACACTTACATTAACAGATCACACCCTTTACATTTTTCTGGAATTCATTTCAAGTTGTGCTTTAAAAATATGAAAGACACTGCATTTTAGAGAAAACATAAGTAAAAGATATGCTGAAAACCAACAAGGGTTATAATGTAATTGGTCATTGTAGCTATGTCACATGTATACTATTATTTTTTTTTAATGGCATAATGTTATAACTGCCATAGTTTTCCTACTAAGTTGTTCCCTCCTTATAATTTAAATGCTTAGAGAAACATACTTAACTCAGCATCCATTCATTCATTCATGTGGTCAACAAAAATTATTCACTGTTTTGGGTACTAAGAGAGCACAGACTAAAGTATGAGACATGAATTTTACTCGAGAGCTTATAGTACATCGTAGAGGTAAGAAATATATACACGCGGTAATGACATAACAATCTAAGCATTGTTAAAGCACTTTACGTGAATTGATCTCATTTGTTCCTCATAACAACAAACCTATGATATACAGGAACTGTTATTGTGTCCATTTCACAGATAGAAAATGAGACGAAGTGGTGAAGTAATTTAGGGAAGGTCATACAACTAGTAAATGGTAGAGACAAGATTCTGCCCTGGTTATCTGACTTCAAAGTCAGGGCTGTTATGTATACATGCCTCCCAACAAGGAAGGGACAGAAAAAAAAAAATTCCATAGACATTCACTGAACCGTGATGGTTTCCACCCAGCTTTTTTGGGGGGATAGCTGTAATTGGGACAGGATGATGGCAATGGTATTTGAAGTGAGCTGTAATGGATGGGTAGGATGTGGACAGATGGATATGAGGGGGAAGAGCATTGTAAGCAGAGCAGAAGAGTTTGAACAAACACACAGCTGCAGTATGTGTACAGGAGAAGTAAGACTGGCCAGTGGTTAGGACGTGTGAAGGGGGAAGGACAGTATGACGTGAAACTGAAAACACATACCAAGTTGTGAATGTGAGATGTTTCAGGTTAAGGAATCAATGATTAAAGCTCAGATATTACAGTGTGGCACGGTGGTGTTTATCCTTTTTTTTGTGGTGACACATCTTGTTGAGAAGATGATTAGATATATGGCTCCTTCCTAGAAAATTCACTATGAACATCTGTCCATTCTGCTTCGGTAATAAATGAAGTATTCATATTTTGGAGAAAAATGAAAATTTGTCATTGATCTTGATGCCTTCCTCCATCTGAGACTTTTCTGCCTCTGCATTTATCATTATCTTTCTCTCTCTCTTTTTTCCCCCAGTTTCAGAAAATGTATCTTTCGTTCAAACCAGTTACTCACTCTACCTGGGGTTTGGTCCCACCCTCCCTGCCCCCTCTAGCTACTGTCTTATCTTTGTCCCTGCCCTCCTTTGTTAAGTTTCTACACATCAGCTTCTCCCTCTTAGTTCTCCACCCCTGTTCACTCCTTTTGCCTGCACTTTTATCCTCTACTTAGGCCACAGTGGCAGAGGAGCACATGTGAATTCATGTGTTAAAAGCTCAGAAAATCTATCCATCAGTCCAAAAAAACCCTGCATAACATTGTATATTTAAACCCAGAGTTTTCCAAACACATTTAGCGATACTCCCCCCTCATTAGCATGTTTCAAAATACCTGTGTCCTAAGGAATATCAGTGTGAAAAATGTTGAACAAGAGGAGGGTTCTTTGACTTCTAGAGCATACTGTTCTTTATTGTTCTCTTAGTGCCTGACTTCCTTGTTAGTGTCCTTGGTGGGTTCTAACTTTGGCCCGCTGCTCTTCTCCATATGTATTCTCACTTTCCTTGGGTGATTTCAGTGTTTTAATTATAAACTCTATGTGCAACATTGGCTCTCAAATTCCAAACCTTGACAACCGTTTGAAAATGTCAGATAGCCATCTGACCAAGCTAAACCAATCATCGTCATTCTCCTCTCCCCTAAAACCTTGCATCTTCGCATTCCCAAAAACATTTAATAATTCCTAGATCATTCCCTCTCCTAGGCCAGGTGCCCCTCGTTCTTACTCCTCACAACCAGCCCATTATCACAGTCCCTGACATATTACCTTTTAAGTGTTTTTTTTTTTTTTAAGTGTCCCCTTCCCTTTTCTGCCACTAGCAGTTTAAACTTGGTTCAGGGGGCGCCTGGGTGGCGCAGTCGGTTAAGCGTCCGACTTCAGCCAGGTCACAATCTCGCGGTCTGTGAGTTCGAGCCCCGCGTCGGGCTCTGGGCTGATGGCTCAGAGCCTGGAGCCTGTTTCAGATTCTGTGTCTCCCTCTCTTGCTGCCCCTCCCCCGTTCATGCTCTGTCTCTCTCTGTCCCCAAAATAAATAAACGTTGAAAAAAAAATTAAAAAAAAAAAATAAATAAACTTGGTTCAGGCTCTCATTGCCTCTACTTCGAACAACAGCCTTTTACCTCAAGTTTCGGCATCCTAAAACCATAAGCTACACAGTGGCCTGAGTGATTTCTTTCAAATTTTTTAAATTGGATCTTATCATTTCCATGCTTAAAATCCTTCACTGTCTCATTGTGGCCTTCAGGATAAAAATCCAGGGTCCTCATGGCACATAACGTTCCCCCAGGAGCTTGTTAGTCTCAACTTCACAAACTCCCTGCCTCATACATTTACCTGAATAATTTAGAACTACTGTAGTTTCACAGGGAGGGTGATATTTTAGTATATAATTGTTTCCACTGTCTGCAATAACAACCCTTTAAATCTTTTGAAATCCTTTACTTACGTTTCTGGACTCCATACAGGAAACACCTATTCTAGGAAGGCCTTCCAGAATCCGCATGGTAGTCAAGGGTCCTGTTTTGTGTTATTGTTGTTCCCTTTGTATATCTAGGTTGCTGCTGTTTTTCATTGTGTATGTTTCCTCTAGACTATAACCTCCTTGGAAGCAGAAACTTTAATCGTATGTGTCTTTTTACTCCAAGCACCCACCATAATATCATGCATATAGTAGATATTCAATATTGATAATCGTTTTGCTTGGATGACCACATCCAACCTCAATCAAGTTAGGATCTGGCATCAGAGAATAAGGACCCAGCAAGTCCTTCCAGTTCTTATCTTTACTATGTGTGATGAATTTTGAAGTTTTGTATTTGAATTTATTATTTTCTCTTTTATTTTATTTTATTTTATTTTATTTTATTTTATTTTATTTTATTTTATTTACAAATAATGTGGGTAATAATCCACATAGTTGATTTGCTTACCCACAATGGGTTACAACTTAGAATTAAAAACCAAGCAAACACTGGTTTATATATAATGGAATAGTGAAATGAACAAGGGCTTTAACGGAGGAAGAAAAATGGGTTTAAATCTCAGCTTATCTCTTTGCTTGTAATGTGATCATGAGTAAATACCCCAATGTCTGAACCCCTAATTTCCACACCCTAAAATGAACTATGCTACCTAATTCAGAATTGAAAGTTACTGCCTATGGTATTTTTTTCTTTCAATAAATTTTAATTATGTCTCCCAGCTTCATGTGCCCATCCACACATACCTCTTTACTATCTATCAAGCTCATTTTTCTCCCCAGAAAACTGGTTGGTGAATTGAGACTCCTTCTAGCTCAACCTTAGATAGAAGATTTTTTAAGAAAGTGTTTGTGATACCTGGTTCTTAACAATCCTGTTTTGTATACAATTAAACTGTAATAAGGCTACAACTAAGCAGTTTTGTTTGTTAGTGACCTAAATGAAGGAAAAATTCAACAGAACTTTTGAATTAAGAAAGCATAAAACATTGCAATCAGTCATCTTCTGATCAAGTAAATGCCTAAAATTTTTACTGGAAAAAGATACAATACAAAAAACAATATTTAGACAGGCAACTCAGTCTGACTTTCCCTTCCTTTTTGCTTATGAAAAGTTCTACACTTATATTTATTGGGCTGATGATTTGAACTGATGGAGCAGCTTCTACTGTGATAACAACTTACAAATTGACCACCATGTAAATACTTGTCCTTAAGTACCTTCTGCAGGATATTACTCTGGCTCTATAACACCAAGCCATAGAAATAAAATAATCAAATAAATAAAATATTTTCGCTCTGCAGAAAAACTTACTTGTCCTTTTGTATATTACGGCTTTAAATGCAGTGGCAAGATCAGTTTTTATATAATGTTTGTATTAGTGCTAAATTCTTTTGGAGAGACCACCGGAGTCCTCACAGGTGTGGCAATATGCGATGATGAATACTCAACTCTTCTTCTCCAAGTTGCTGACATCCACAGTTTGGCAGTAGGAACTTTTTTTGTTTGTTTGTTTATTCCTCCAAGTGTGACAGACAAGATGACCCATATATTTCCAGTAGGTGATTAACATACTCATTTACGTACTTTTTAAAAAACACAGCATAGGAGAGTTTAGTCCCCTACATGTAGGAGAGATCTGGTCTACTGATAAGTTAGTTCAGTTCTTTGTCACCTCTGCTTTTCAGGTTGGGAATAAATATAATTATAAGTCTGTAGAGGAATTACTTTATGGGAAAGTCTCTGTACAGAGAAACAAGTAAAAAAATAAAAATAGGTTTCAACTAGAACTGTATTAGGAAGAATAGGCATTGTTGTGGTTTGTGGAACACTTGCAGCATAACAAAGGATGGTTTCTTAAGAAAAGATGGAAAAATGCTATATATTATTTGAATCATGGCTGGTGAACTACTAAATAATAGTTGAATTTGTCTTTTTATTATATTTTAAATTTACATAGTTGGGCTAGCAGGTTGTGTTATAATTAAGAGTACCTTAAAAGCATTTTTATAGACTACATGGTGGAAGGAGACATACATTTTTGGAAACAACAAAATATGGATTATAGCAAAATGTTGTAGACTCTAAAATGGCCTTGTAGACACTGCAAAAATAATGAGGAGAGAGTAGAAAGGCTAGGTAGTCAAGGTAAAGCTTTTATTTATTTTTACAATTCTTTAACTGAATCAAAAAATTGAGTTAGGAGTTTAAATATTTTAGCTTTTGTAGGCAATGGGCATGTGTTAATGTTGTGTCCAAGAGCTCTGTGAATTCTGTGTTTGAAGCTGAATGTGAACCCTTTGGGTATACTATTTATGACTAGCAAAGCAACTTCCTAATTCAAAGAGAGAGAAAAAAGACTTATAAAGACTCATAAGGCTTTTTCAACATCAAATGCTTTTACTAAACAATATTTTGATGAGTTAAGTGTGAGTGAGTCAGGGACATATGGATTAAATTTCCCTTGAAATACACATGGGCTTAAAAATTAAGGGGAAAATACTGAGCAAAATGCATCTTAGAGAATCCAGAATGTTTAAAAGGCATTTTCCCCCTAAATACAAATATCTGATCGATTCAATTCCAGTTTGACTCTGTAACTAAAACTACATAAAATAAATATGGAGAAATCTTGCAAAAAATACTAGTTTTGTTAGGGAAATACTGTTCATTAACCATATTTGAACTGGATTGCATGGAGTAGTTAGGCTTAAGCAGATATGGTATGAGTTTATCTGTTTAACACTGAACCTGTTCCTTCTGTAGTATGTATTCTCTTATTCCATTAAACAATTATAATAAAACTTTTCTGTGTTTAGGTTCAAACTTTTTTCTTTTTAAATAACATTTCTCTGAAAAACTCTTAGCTTTTCGAGTTCCTGTTGTTCCTGTATTTTTATTATATTTTTCTAGCATCTTGAGTTTGTCCTTCTTGTATGTTGTATATTTTGCTTTATCCACCTTTCTTAGCTCAGTTTTTAGGTAACGTTCGATGTATATATAAACAACTTTTGCCTCTGGTATCTGGACATTCCAAGTTAGAACATTGGAAGGCCTACAGTATCTATCTGATCATCTTAAAAAAATGTTTATTTTGAGAGAGAGAGGGAGAGAGAGAATCTCCAGCAGGCTCCAAGCTGTCAACCCAGAGGCTGATGTGGAGCTCAAACTCACGAACCGTGAGATCATGACCTGAGCCTAAATCAAGAGTCAGATGTTTAACCAACTGAGCCACTCAGGCGCCCCACTTATCTGATCATCGGAATTGTCTACTTTCACTTATTAGGATAGACATATTTTATGAAGTAACTTTCTGGTTACTGAAGTTACTGAGAGGTAGTGGTAGCAGTGCTAATCCTTCTGATGATTTTTTTTCTATCAGTCTCTGAGTCCCAGAGTTCTATCTCCTAAATATTTAATAGATGTTAATGAGTAAGCAAATCAGTTGGTGTGTGAATGTAAGAAAATAGAGACTTAGGGAGGTAGGAATGGTCAACCTTAAAACGAAGTCTAAGCAAGCTCCCCTCCAATTATTTGATATCTGCATTCACCATGAATTAATAAAGATAACAGAAAACAAACCAAAAATTTGACCCATTAACAACCAGAAAAAAAGTCTGAAAAGGTACTGCCCTCTAAACATCAGTGAAAGCATACTTGGGAACTGTCTAGGGCATTAAAGGGGGGTGTCCTGCAGGGAAGCTGACTGTTATTTAGGAGAACCTCTTACTGATTACATCCTGTTTCTTTTAGTAGATGTTCTCCTCATTTCTATATCTTTTTCATTCTTAAATTTACATAATGCATTTTTTTTCTGAGTTATGGATTCTGGACTTTGGTGTGTGGCATGTGGGGTGATTGTGTGTGTGTGTAAAGGATAATAAAATCTATCACTTTGAAAAAGCCACATAAAAATATCCAACTTTCATATTCTAACACTTTTTTCCCACGTTGCCAGTTTTCTATACTAGTTAACTCTTTTTAAGTATTCAAAATAACAATATAATCCTTTGGTTATAGAATATCTTTTCTGTGCGATAGAGAAAAAAAAATTTTGATTAAGAGTCACAGTGGTATCTTGACTTTAAAAATGGGAGTCTTAAGAGACATTTAGTTAAAATGATACAATTAGCAAAAACTGGAACGGAAGAAAGATTAGTTTAGTCCTTACCCTGAAAAAGTCAACTGATGAGTTGAGTAATTTGAATGATTCAATTAGTATGAACAGATGATCTGAATAATTTAAGCCCCAAACACTTAATTCTAATAGCTCAATTGTTTTTTTGGTTTTGGTGTAAATTAACTAGATAGTAATCTATAGTTATTAAACTAGCTCTCTAGTTTATTTCAACCTACATAAACTTTTTCTTTTCTTTAATTTTTTAATGTTTATTTATTTTTGAGATAGAGACAGAGCATGAGTGGGGGAGGGGCAGAGAGTGAGGGAGACATAGAATCTGAAGCAGGCTCCAGGCTCCAAGCTATCAGCACAGAACCCTATGCGGGGCTCAAACTCACAGGCCATGAGATCATGACCTGAGCCGAAGTCAGACGCTCAATGGACTGAACCACCCAGGCTCCCCCTACATAAACTTTTTTCAATGGGAACATTTTTAGTGCAAGTAATTGTGTTAGATTTCTTCCCGGTTCAAAGATATATGGGATATGGTCACTATATTTAAGGAATTTGCAATCTAAAAGGAAAAAGAAAACATACACAAAAACATCTTGTATTGTATCAGTATCTTAAGAGTGATATAATCAAAATTTCAAGGAGTAGCTATAATAAAAAAGACAGATAATAATGAGCAGTAAAGATGTGGAGAAATCTGATCCCCACACACTGGTGATAGGAATGTAAAATGATGCAGCCACTTTGGAAAAGAGTCTAACAGTTCCTCAAAAAGTCAAAGATAGAGTTATTATTTGACCTAGAAATTTCATGCCTAGATATATACTCAAGAGAAATGAAAACACATGTTGGCATAAAATGTTGTATGTGAATGTTCATACTGTTAATCACAGTAGCCATAAAGTGGAAACACACCAAATGTCCAACAATTAATGAATGGATAAACAAAATGTGAAATATCCATTCAATGGAATATTATTCACCATAAAAAGGACATGCATGCTATTACATGGATGAGTCTTGAAAACATAATGGTAAGTAAAATAAGCTAATCACAAAAGACTACACATTATACAATTATATTTATATGTGATGTCCAGAATAGTCAAATCTATGGAGACAGAAAGTAGATTACTGGTCCTCTAGGCCTGTAGAGGGGGCATGGGAAATTGGGTGGAATAGCCAAAGAGTGTGGAGGTTTCTTTTTGTGTGATGGAGTGTTCTAAGATTGTGATGATGGCTGCATGACTCTGTGAATATACTAAAAATCATTAAATTGTGCCGTTTGAATGGGTCAGTTGTATGGCATGTGAATTATGTCTCAATAAAATTGCTACCACACAAAGGTTATGGGGTGACAAAACTGGCCAGTGAATACTTCATGAAGTGTTTAAAATACGTATAAAAAATGGGTAGAGATTTTGATAAGTGATACAAGGGAAGGTGTAGAATGGAAAAATGTGAAGGATATTTCTGGTTAAGAAGTTTGGATATTGGTGTAGGAATGGATGGGTGGATTATTGGTAAAAAGAGCTTACACAGATAAAACATTTTTTTGATAATTTGCAGAACTGATGAACCATAAGTGACCATCATTAACATGAACCCAGAATTCCCTAACTTTGCAAAATGACTAATATTTGTAAGTAACAATAAAAAAATCTGTACAAATTCCAAATCTGTTCTGGAAAATATTTGTACTTTCACTCGGTGTATGTGACAGAACTACCATCCTAAAAAAAGGAGGTACGTTTTATCAGTGGTACACAATTCTATCAGTTGAAGTAAATCATTCACTTGTCAATTCATATAAATTTGAGTTAATCTTAAATTTCAGTTACTTAATAATTATTTGAAGAAATAACTTGGCAAAGTAAGTTTCAAATTAAAATGTATATCGGGGTTTTAGATTAAAATCAGTTAAATTATATTAATTCATTACAATGTTTTAAGTAACAATATAATTAGTAAATTGAAAATTTTAGTTACGTATGGAATCTTAGGTGCTAATTCACTTTGGTGAATCACTACAAACTAAAAAAAGCAATTAAAATAAAGTTAGGTGTTATTAATATAATAATTACTTAACTGATTTGCATACTTCTATATTATAATTATATTAGCCACTTGCTACAATGCATAATAAATTGAGTAATTAATAATCACACACATTTAACTTGCCTCTTGAGATGAACAGCTTGGGAAGAAAGGGAACTAAAAAGTGAAACAGAAAATTGTATGACATTTAAAGCTGTAAAATTTTTGGACCATTTTATCTTTATTAAAACTAGAAAACTCCAAAGAAAATGGGGAAAAAAAGGAGTCAAAATGTAAATAAAATTGTGCTAAAAAATACTCTACCAAATTTTCTTAACTTAACGGAATGATTTTAGAGAACTGATATTTAAAACCAAAATTAATTATTGGGCATATTCATAGACTTCTAAATATAGTATAATGGATCAATGTAAAAATTGAGGTATAAGCTGAGGATCTTGTTTTGACATTATTTTAGGAGAGTCTTTAAGTATATACACATGCATATTTAAATATAGTATTTGGTATATTTCAATTCAAACCATAAACTATGTATTTAAGAGGAAATACATTATTTTATTTACTTTTTAATCTTACACAAGCAAATTAATCTGTCTTGGCCTCTAAAGCCTCATTTGTAAAATTAGGGTAATAATAGTATCTAGGTCATAGGGTTATTGTGAACATGAAATAGGTTACTGCATATAAAGCTCTTTGAACACCGCCTGGTTCTTAGGAAGCCATGCTAGCTATTCTTTTCTTTTTTTTTTTCTTTTTATAAACAAAAACTGAACCTGTCTTGTAAGCCACCAAATAGAATTAATCTTAACCAAATTTGTACTTTCCTTAGTTTTCTATTCTAATTAGCGTATTTTTTTTTCTTGGAATTTAACTTGACTCATAAGAAATATTGCATATTGACAAATTATAATGCATGGTCTCCTCATTTGTGTGCTTATCAGCAAAACAGGGCTTTGTAAGAACAAGAAAATGAATTAGGCTAATCGGCAGGCTTAGGTTTACCACTATTATTATAAAAATGGTGCCTTCATTCAACGAAACTCTAAATGTAAGAACTCTTAAGTACTTGTATACTTTTGAAGGTACATTTCTTACATTACTGATATGCAAGTCCTATCACTAAATCATGAAAAGATCAACCTGTAATTTTTAATCCCAGAAATGGAAAATGGGCATTTGTTATCTTACCTAATATTTCCAGACAACAGTATCAGATTATACTAATTTTAGGATGTCCTGGATTTTAATGAGTGTACATCTCCTGTGATACAGAAGCACTCTTTATAAAGGCAGCTTAGCACTATTTGGATATATAGAACTTTAAGTTATATACAAGAAAGCCACTATTATTGAATAAATTTTAGTTTTTGAGACAAAGACAACCAAAAAGTTACATATTTATGTGGTCCGCAATTTTATTAACCTCTTAAATCTAAGAATAGCGGTTTGTAATTAACTTCTAAAAATGATTTCTCTGTGACACTATAACTATCCCGCCAGTCTAGATAATAAACAGGCTTCAGCATTTACAAGATGAACCTATATATACCTATATATTATGCAGACTATTTCTGTTACCTTTACTTCTCCCTTCACAAAACCTCCATCCCCTCCTTCTTTTCTACTGCATTCAAAGCTCAGTGTCACATTCATGGATTGCTGTTTTAAAGATGAACATTACTGACCAGATCAGGGATCAATATTTTAGGACAGTTTGTAAGATTTATCGGACACAAGCATTCTGCAAAAATAGTATGAATTAGAACCAGGTGGAAATAGATAGGAGTGGATCTGCTCAAAGAAAAATCTGTTTAAAAGACTGAAGTTAGAAGAGTCTTGACAGTGAGTTGGTCAAGAGCCACATAATTAGGTTTTTAACTAATTTACTGCAAGCATACTTTCATTGTCCTGTAGGTATTTTAACTTAATGTTATTTTGGGAATTTTGTTTAAAGTATTAATTAATAGGGGCGCCTGGGTGGCTCAGGTCGTGATCTCATTGTTCATGGGCTTGAGTCCCACGTCAGGCTCTGTGCTGACGGCTCGGAGCCTGGAGCCTGCTTCAGATGCTGTGTCTCCCTCTCTCTCTGTCCCTTCCCTGCTTGTTCTCTGTCTCTCTCTGTCTCTCAAAAATAAATACAAGTAAAAAAACTGTTAATTAATATTAATAATTACTCTAGCTACCATTAAAGGAGAGAAACATAAAGAAGTTATGAGTCTTTATTGGATTTTGCCTCTGGTAGTACAGGGAAAATCTTTTTATAATAAACTTCAGGGTACCAGCCAAATTTGTATCAACTAATTAATTACTTTGATAATGGAGAGTCTAAACTAAATTGTATAATTATTGAACATATTTATTACCATATGTGAATGAGGAAAGACAATACATTATCTAAAAAGGTAACAAAACATGTTTATAAATTTTCTCTACTTCTTTAGGATCAAGAATAAGACCGGGAAAAGAGAAAACAAATCTTTGGGAAAAAGAAATCACAGACTTCATTTGCTTAAACTTCCAAATGGCCTCAGAGTAAATCTTTGAACTAGTAAAACAAACCACAAAAACAACAAAACCAAAACTTCAACACTTACCTAGGAATTCAAAGCAAACATTTGTTCATAGACTTAGGATGAGTTCCAAATGGAACACATAATTTTCATGATACAGAAACATCAGTGACTAGACTAGGTATATGCAGGAGCTGGCATTAGAATAACCTTATTAAACATTTTATAGAAGAGGGAGAATAATGTGCCACCTCTAGTTTACAATTAATAAGAACACCTCTGGGAAAAAGAGAAATCTCTAACTGGTAGAAAACATCACCAGGGGCTTTCTTTTTTCTTTTTAATTAAAGCTTATTTATTTATTTTGAGAGAGAGAGAGAGAGAAAGAATCCCCAGCAGGTTCTGTGCTGGTGGTGCAGGGCCCGATGTGGGGCTCCATCCCATGAACCCTGAGATCATGACCTGAGCCAAAATCAAGAGTCAGATGCTTAACTGACTGAACCACCCAGGTGGCCCTCACTGGAGGTTTTCATAAAGCATGCCAGATCATTTTCAGCACATTTCTGGAAACAGAAGTGCTATTTTGTAAACAGAATGATGAATACAAGTTCACTTCTCTACTGGCACCTGCCTCCCCACCGTGGTATGGACTGAAAACACAGAATTGAGGGAAGACTCAGCCACTTTTTGACTCTAAAGCAGGAGTTTTTCACTTGAGATCCAGGATATGATTCTATGGACTGGTTTCCAGGGGTCAGTGAACCCCCTGAAATTGTGTACAAAATTATATGTGCACCTTCGTGAAGCAATCTGTTTTCATCAGAGTCTCAAAGATGGTTTAAAACCCAAACAAGGGTATAGGCCAACACTCTGAGATATCCATATCCCACATGGTCATGGCAGGTACTGCTCTGAACTCACCTTAGACCAGCATAGGCCAAGATGAAAACTGAGGGCAGGCAGGTGAAAGAATGTGGGGGTTAGCAGTGTGGCGATAGAGAAAAAAAAAAAAACAGGAATGGGGAGGGACAGTCCCAAAAGTGACAGCAGGGAAAAAAATGGCAAATTTGATGGTCTCGTGGCTGAGGTGGCTGTTCTTCACAGCCGTTAGCATGTTGGAGTCACATGTATGTTGATGAGTCTAGCATTCTGTCCCCCCTTCCAATTATTCAGGCAGTTAGAGAGGACAATTTATGCTATACACTATCTCACATTAAATGTTGCTCCTCATTACAAAGAGAGTAGGTACAGTATTCAATTATTAGTAGTAAAATACATATTTGTTTGGTATGTACTTTCTTCTCTCCAATACAAGAAACGAGATAAAGTAAATGGTTAATGTTCACGAGATTCAGCCTCATTCCAACCACTGGTACAAACTCATTCACCAGGAGACAGATCTCCAGTTCAGGAACTTCGTGTTCCTCATAACAAAGAGAAGAAAAATATTTATACATTTACCTGCAAGATTGTCGATTTCTTTCTCCTGCAGCAAGCTGACTGCATCATCATCCCCTTCCAGCATAAGTTCTGTCTCTGCGTTCTGATTCACTATTGCTTGACTTCTGAAGGTTTTCTTGGACTTCACCACATCTTCTTCAGTGCCTAATCACAACCAAAATAATATGGGTGATCATGATTGCTTGGCTTTTTGTATAAAAAACAACCTATTACTTTCTTATAAGTTTATGCTGCACTTACATATGACTTCACAATTACAGAATTAGAGAACATTTTCCCCTTCATCTGGTTTGCTTTCAGAATAGCTTTGAGAAAGGTGGGGGGTGTAATCACCTACCCTCCTCTCACAGATGAGGAAGCAGGCCGAGAAAGTTCACATCTCGTGGAGACCTAGGAGTTGGCCTAGGAGAAAGGACTCTACAGACCCATGTCTCAGGGCTCTAAGATCACCATTTTCTATAAAAAATCTGCACCTCTCCACAAACTTGGCTTTCTGATACATAAAAGTACACAATTCTACACAATTGTACTTTTGTGTGAATTGGATAATCATTAGACGAGATCATTTTTTTTTTTTTAATTTTAAAGTTTCTCTATTTTGAGAGAGAGGGAGAGAGTGTGCAAGTGAGGAAGGGGCAGAGAGAGAAGTCCAAGCAGGCTCTGTAGCCCAATGCGGGGCTTGAACTCCTGAACCGTGAGATCATGACCCGAGCTAAAAGTCACTTGCTTAACTGACTGAGCCACCCAGGCACCCCAATCAGATCATTTTTGAAAGTACAGAAGTATGAAGAAAACAAGAACGCATCCACATCTGAAGAGAGAAGTGGTTGCCACTGGGAAGCTACAAACAGGTGGAGTTAGGACTAGTATAGACATAAAATGTGCTGCACAATTGCTATTAACAGTTAGTGAAATCAATAGTTTTTCTAAACTGATAGCCTTATTTTGTTATATAAAATAGTATAGAAGGCCAAATATATAAAAACAAAGTAAGTCAGAAAAATTGAAATACAGCCAGAGCTGACCTAGCATTAACATGGCAATCAGTTAAGGTTACAAATTACAACGCATTTGAATCTCTCATGGATCTGACTGCGTAATGGATATAACTCAGTATTTAAATTTTGACATTATATTAAAATATCTTAAGAACAGCCACTTCAGCCACCTGCTTTGGCAGGTGATGATGACTCAAATGATCTGAATAGCAAAAACTTATATATATACATACACACACATACACACATATATATTGTGTATGTATATATATGTAAACATACATATATTTTAGCTGTCTATCTATATAGATAGCTAAAAAATACCTCTATTTCATATCACTTGAAGGAGGAATTTCTTCGGGAAGAAAATGTAATTTAATGTGTTCTAGCTGTAGTATTAGCATATAGGCTTCAAGGAAGCAGCATTTCCTGGGAAAATACCTACACGTCATTAGGCATGGTGGAAATATTCCTGAAAATGGGAGCCTAATACATCACTCCTGCATGGTGGTGTCACATCAGAGTTCTAGGGGCTGTTATGATGTTTGTGTACATGTGCAATAACTCTCCAAACCTTATCACACCTTTGGCCAAAATTCTCTACAGTGAACAATTAACAATACTTTTGGTCCATTCTCCCAGCCTCAATATAGGACTTTGGATATTAATAGTCCATTAATGTCCGTGATATCTGCTCGACCATTTCCTCAGAAGTACATCTAGCCGCTGTAAAACTTGCATGGGAAAAGAGCTAGCCTTTCATTGCGACTTACACACTTGTTTCTGTCAGCGACTCAGAGCAAATTCTGTTTGCTTAAAACGTTAATAAGTTGGCTCAAAAGTAGCACGTGGAGGAATAAAAAACATACGGGGAACACGGTCATGTCATAATAGCGCTGTAGAATGTCACTGTCAGAGAGGTAGTCTGTTATCCTAGCTCTTACTGGATAATGGCAATTAGAACAGCATAAAGTAATAGATTTGTTAAAACATATTTTGATAAATACTTCAGAAACAAACAATATTATTACAAATTAATGCTACGTGGGAGGTGAGAGGAATTAAACAGGTTACATCTATATTCTTTCACAGGCCCACAGATGATTCTTACTTCTGGAATAAAAGCCTGAGGACTGAATACTGAATGCTCCAGAATCTTATCTTAATTTTATTTGGTTTCTTGGTGATATAAAGCCAGTAAAACAACTCTTCTGGGGGTAGCTATCTTTATAACTTGTTTGCTTCTTGGGTAGTAACTTAATTTGAGCAACTCAGAGCTTGCATCATCTGAGAACAAAAGACACAAATCCAATGATTAATAACCGAGAAGCCATATTTCTATTAGACATCTGCAGTTGGATACTCCTAATTCCACATTTCCCTAACTGAATGAATCATCTCTGGCTTCTCCACCTCTCCCTGTTTTGATACACCCACTTAAGCCACAAACCTTGGGGGTCATCCTGGAAGGTGACTGCCATGGCCCCAGCTCAGGCTCCTGTTGTTTTAGACTGGAGGTCTTCAATAGCCCCCTTATTCACTCTATCCCCATGTTTTTGTCAGAATGATTATTACAAAGCAAAAATAAATTGATATTTTCCTGCTGAATATTGTTTACTAACTCCTCCCAATCAACAACATTCAATGCAAGTCTTACATGATAGGAGTCAAAATCTAAACTCCTTGGGGCGCCCGGGTGGCTCAGTCGGTTAAGCGTCCGACTTCACCTCAGGTCACGATCTCACGGTGCGTGAGTTTGAGCCCCGCGTCGGGCTCTGGGCTGATGGCTCAGAGCCTGGAGCCTGCTTCCGATTCTGTGTCTCCCTCTCTCTCTGCCCCTCCCCCGTTCATGCTCTCTCTGTCTCAAAAATAAATAAACGTTAAAAAAAATAAAAAATAAACTCCTTAGCACAGCTGGTCTAGGCCTTTTATCCTCATTACCAGTTTTGCATTATATTTTCTTACTCCCCCATCACCATTACTGAACCAGTTATAGCTTCCAAAATACGTGCTCGGACCTTTTCACCCAGGGCTAATATTATTCCCTCTGTATGGTGTGTTCCTTCATTCCTCCTTTGTTGGGCTAATTCCTATTTGATCTTTCAAATTACCTCCTTTAGGTGCCTTTCTTAGCCAACCACTCTGTGCTTTCACAGCTTACAGAGAACTCAACTACACTGTACAGGTGTTAATCTGTTATGTGTTTGTCCTTTCCATTAGATTATGGCCTTGTTTCTGCAGCCTCTGCGCCTGGTACCCAGGGGACATGTAACAAACATTCGCTGAATGAGTTCAAGTCTACCCATTCTGTGTTCCCTTCTCTGATTGATGTTATTAAAGAAAAAAAAATTATTTATTCATTTTTGAGAGAGACAGAGACAGTGCAAGTAGGGGAGAGGCAGAGAGAGAGGGAGAGAGAGAGAGAGAGAGAGAGAGAGAGAGAGAGAGAGAGAGAATCCCAAGCAGGCTCTGAACTGTCAGTGCAGAGCCTGATGCTTGGGCTCAAACTCATGAAATGATGAGATCATGACCTGAGCTGAAACCAAGAGTCTGATGTTTAACCAACTGAGCCACCCAAGCGCCCCTCTGATTTCTGATTTATATTCATTTGTTTGCTTTTTTAGAGAGAGAGCAAGTGCGAGCAGGGGAGGGGCAGAGAGAGAGGGAGAGAGAATCCCAAGCAGGCTCTGCATGTCAGCACAGAGCTTGACACTGGGCTCAAACTCACAAGACCATGAAATCATGACCTGAGCTGAAATCAAGAGTTGGACACTTAACCAACTGAGCCATCCAGGCACCCCTCTGATTTCTCTTCTTTCTTTCTTTATTATTTATGGGGGGGGGCAGGAGAGGGGCACAGAGAGAGGGAGAGAGCAGGCTCCAGGCCCAGGGCAAAGCCCAAGGCTAGGACTCAATCTCACTCCCATGAGATCATGACCTGAGGGAAACCAAGAGTCAGACACTTAACTGACTGAGCTACACAGGCACCCCTCTTCGCAGATTTCTTAAGCTAAGTTTGTGTGCTTTTTGCCTTATGCTTCCCCCACCCTTGCAAATCCTACTACTGGAGTTACAGGTATTGGAATTGGCTGTTGGCTTGTTGTCTCCACACAGCCCGAAAGCTCCTTGATCACTGGCAACATGTTTCTGTCTTTGTCTTCTCAGTTCTTAGCACACTGCCTGACACAGAGGGAGCCCTCCTAAATGCTAAACAAATGGAT
Organism: Leopardus geoffroyi; assembly: GCF_018350155.1. Lineage (NCBI taxonomy): Eukaryota > Metazoa > Chordata > Mammalia > Carnivora > Felidae > Leopardus > Leopardus geoffroyi. The sequence continues at coordinate 14,310,519 of NC_059326.1, read as the reverse complement.
GACCTGAGACATAAACGTCACCTCTGGATATTTCTTAATTTGAAGATCCTAAGATTTCTCAGAGATTCTGGTTGATCTGCCTCCAATTTGGGGGCAAACTGGAGAATCTGTGTATTTACACAAAAGGGAACTTGGTTCTTTACATGAAAGAATCAATTAAACCCTTTAAGTATGAGTCAGCCTGATAAAACATGTTTTACCTTGTACACAATCATGTTTAATCTGCTTTGTCATTAAGAAAAATACTTTACATTACTCTTGTGTTATTAAAATCTACAAATAAAATAAATGTAGTCAAAGGAAGGTAAACTCTGAAATGCATATTAACCTTTCAATTTTATCATCTCTGGTTTTAAAGTAGTAAAACAATCATGCCTTTAAAAGATATATAGTAAACTAATCTGTACCAACACACTGAACTTGCCACCCCTGTTGGAAGTGTTAACAGTCTGTAGCTCAGTAAACTTCCTGATTTTGTGGTATCGCACCAAACATTTATCTAAATTAAAGTGCACAAGATCCAAAGGTGCTTTTCAATCACAATATCTTTTATGAATTAGAGATTCATTCATCAAAATTACAGGCAAAAAGAGGTAAGGTCTCAAAGGGCTGTCTCATTACAAGGCTTATAAACACTGTCCTTGGAAAGAATTGGTTGAACACCCAACAAATCAAAATCTGATTGGGAAGAGAATTTATTTGAGATCATCTGTCTTCAGAAGACATGTTGGACTGAGTGCACTTCTTGGCCTCTTTAACCATTCATCAAGAAATTAACAAGCAAATACTACAGACCATGAAAACTCCCTACTTAGATTTGAAAATGTTAATTGTGTGTAAAATTGGATAGTATGCGCATATCTACTTATTTTCTAAGAAAACATCAAAATGCCATAAGTTGGGAAGGTTCAGAAACAAAAAAATGCCACCAAATTATAGATTCATCCAAATCCAAAGTTACTCTTACATTATTTTCCACACTGTGTTACAAACAACAACTACAGGAAGACATTCTATACCCATTAGATTTCTTAGTAAATATATATGTTTGAAGCGCTGTATGTGAAAATGTTATCTAATGTAGAATAATCTGTTATATGAACCTAAATAAAGCTCCTTTTTCATTAAATTTATTAAAAATTTTTTTAACATTTAGTCATTTTTTGAGAGACAGAGACAACAGCATGAGCGGGGGAGGGGCAGAGAGAGAGGGAGACACAGAATCCGAAGCAGGCCCCAGACTCTGAGCTGTTGGCACAGAGCCCAACGCGGGGCTCGAACTCATGAACCGTGAGATCACAACCTGAGCGGAAGTTGGATGCTTAACCGACTAAGCCACTGAGGGACCCCTCATTAAATTTATTAATAAACAAGATCCATGTGAAACACAGTATATTCTAAAACCGAAGTAACAAGAGAACTAAAATGTTTCTAGAATTGTTTCTATACTTTAATATTACTACTATAATGTATTATCATTAAATATGTTAAATATAGAAATGACAAATTGAAGACATTCACTTATCTTTTTATTTATTTATTTATTTATTTTTAATATATGAAATTTATTGTCAAATTGGTTTCCATACAACACCCAGTGCTCATCCCAAAATGGACATTAACTTATCTTAATAATACTCAGAGAATATGTCCATCTGGAGAGTCAGGACAATCTAGGCAAAAGAAGTTATTTCACTTACCCATCACGTCCTTTTTTAAATTATTATTGATAAATATTAACAGTTAATATAAAGAAAAAGAGCACATTGTAGTTTATTTGTTTCAGAAATTATTTGATGAATATTCTATACAGCTCTGAAACATCTATACTAACAAAGATAAAAAGTAATTTACAATTGTGGTTTATATACACAATGGAGTACTACGTGGCAATGAGAAAGAATGAAATATGGTCCTTTGTAGCAACGTGGATGGAACTGGAGAGTGTGATGCTAAGTGAAATAAGCCATACAGAGAAAGACAGATACCGTATGGTTTCTCTCTTATGTGGATCCGGAGAAACTTAACAGAAACCCATGGGGGAGGGGAAGGAAAAAAAAAGACGTTAGAGTGGAAGAGAGCCAAAGCATAGGAGACTCTTAAAAACTGAGAACAAACTGAGGGTTGATGGGGGGTGGGAGGGAGGGGAGGGTGGGTGATGGGCATTGAGGAGGGCACCTTTTGGGATGAGCACTGGGTGTTGTATGGAAACCAATTTGACAATAAATTTCATATATTGAAAAAAAAGTAATTTACAGCCATAAGTTAGCTATAAATTATATATATGTGACTAACACACAGAGAAAAGATATAAACCCGTAATAAGCCAATTTTAGCACAGCATCAGCTTCTTACCAGTTTTACGCTATTATTTATTTTTCACTGAGTACAGAAATATGGCTTTAATTTGTTATTTATTAAAAATGATATATGCTTGTGTTTATGCATCTATTTACCTATCTAATGTAAATCTACTATTTAAGAATACAATTTCAGTATTAATCGACCTGCACAATTAAATACATGATCTATGACTCATGGTCTGCCCCCTACTTATTTAACCTCACTATTTCATTGGTTTGGTATCTTCACATCTCATATCCCCCAAGAATTGGATGTGTCTGGTCCTAAACATGCAATACTTTTTCAAGCTTTTAAATCTGACATATGTAATTTCTTTCACATGGAATTCTCTTATCTGCCTTGTCCTTCAAGATTGAGTTTAGTTGATTACTCCCTTTTCTGTATAAGCTTTGTATCTAACAAATTAGTCAAAATATATTATGATTTTTTTGGTATTTTCTGGATTCTTTCATTTAGGTGTTATCCTAATAAGACTTTAATTAGATATGTGCCAAATACCAAACAAAGTGGAAATCAACAAACATTTGTTGAATGAGCGCATGAAAATATAAGCATAATTCAAATAGTAATCATTTTTTTCTATGCACAATACAGAAGTCACTTGAATCTTTATGTCCTTTATAGCTTCCTCAAAAATGAAGAACCTGGGCTATGAGGTTTGCAATTCTTACTTTATTTTTCCCCTCTAACATCTATTAAGAGCATATTTCAAAAACATACTTAGACCAACCTCTTAACTTCAGTTTCTCAACCTGTGAAGGACGAATAGGTATCTATCAACCAAACTCCTATAGTATTATTGCAATGTTAAAATGAGACAGTGGATATTAAAATACTTTAAAATGTGTGAAGCTTATTTATGTAATAAGGTTTCAAAAATGTTTGTTAAAATTATGGTAAAATAAAAAATTAACAAGAGAGTATTAAAAGAGTTTACTAAGCATATAACTTAAAATTGAAAAAGAATACAGCCAGTATTTTATTGTGTATAATAATGCTTTTAAGATTTATGTAAAGGAGGGGGAAAAAAAAACTAGGCTGATGTGAGGATTAAAATTAAAAAAAAAAAAAAAAACACCTCAAGATAATTCATGCATGTAAGGTCTTAGCAGAATGCCTAACAAACAACAGGTATTCAACAAATAAATGTTTTCTTTCCTTCGGTTGGGATTAATCTTCCCTCTGCCATGCTGTCATTTCTCTGTTTATATTCACTAAAACACAGTATGAGCCTTCAACTCCTCCATTGATTAGATGCTCCCTGAAGACAGGAAGGAGGGCCTAGAGACAGGTGCCATGAAGTGTTTGTGAAACTCAATGGAATGTAAACAGCTTACATTAAAAACTGTTTTTCCCCAATAACCATAATATTCATTTAAAGACATTATTAAATAAAACTACATAAGCATCAATGTATTTGGCATGCATTTGTGATTTTGTATATTGGTATCTTTAGAATGTAAGTATTATTAATATCTTAGACATTTGAATGAAAAGAACAGCTTTTTCAACAAAGTTAGCATCAGAATTTGCTTTAGAGTATTATGTATAGATAATGCACGTAATATATACTTCTCCATCACTGGAAGAGAATGGGCAGAATGGAAATTTAGTATCATTTCAATTTCAGCTAAATGTAACATCAGGAAAAATTCTAATGTTTCTAAACATCTGGAAGTCAATTTCGCAAGATAACATTCTTTCGTGAAAGAGAAATTCTTTCCAATATACACCACTTTACAATATTTCTGGCTTGTAAAATGTGTTTTGACAAAATCTACTCCTATGTAAATAAGATAAAATGCTTCAATTCGGGAGTGCCTGGGTGGCTCAGTGAGTTAAACATCTGACTCTTGATTTCGGCTCAGGTCATGATCTGAGACTGAGCCCCGCATCGGGCTCAGCACTAGGCATGGAGTCTGCCTACTATTCTCTCTTTCTCTCCCTCTCTGTCTGTCTTTCCCCTCTCCTCCAAAAAAAAAAAAAAAGTTTCAATTCGATGTCAGTTATACCTCAGTAATAAAAATGTGCTGCAATTCATTTTCAAACCTAAATGCTTTTAGAAATATTAATGAGGTATTAATTTCTTGGAATCTTGTAAAACAAAGATTACATTTCCTCATTAAAGCTGAAATCAGAGCAACAAATACTATTATAGAACAGTGCTTTTAGTAACTTTAAGTTTAATTTTCACTAAAAGGAAAAGATTTTAAGGTAAATATACCTCTCACCTAATATTATTAGATAGCGACATGTTACCATGCAATAATATATATGAATCAATCTATTACTGAGAACATTATAATTTTGAACATTTCAAATAAGATGAAATTTTTTCTATATTGAGAAACATAGGACTCAAAAACATTTTAGGCCGACCTTAATATAATATAAATGCAGTAGATACATATATACAATACACTTTACTGTAATATAATTTAAAAATTGTTTAAAGTAAATATTTTTCTTTGTAAACACTTTAAATTCAAAATTAAATTTTGTGTTTGACTCTACATCACAGACATAGTATTTCTTTCCTTAAGAAAGAAGGAAATATTTTCATAAGAAATACTGCTGACATAAGGACGAAAAAAATCATGGTTTATGTAGAACAAATTTTAAAAAATCCAAGACTTTACAGTAGAAATATCCTAATGATAAAAACTGTTAGTGATACTGAATAGAAACACTACTAAAAAGAATGACTAAAAATTTCAAGTACCTCTTCTCTCTTCTATACCTGGTGCTGAGTCAGGAGACTCCCTTCATTAACACAAAATCATCTTATGAAAACAACATACTTTAAGTAAAAATCTAAGTGGTCACTGACTCAATAAACATGCAATAAATGGATACATAAATGCATTCTGTATGCATTAGATTTAATTGTGGCTTCCACTTCATTTTTGTTGTCTGAGAATACATTGAGTAATCCAAAATAGATATTATCTAAACTACCATAAAACTAAAAACCCAAGATCCCGGCTTCAAATTTACACTGAACCTGATTCAGAAATGGTAATCCTTGCTTGAATCAATAATTATGTTACTTATGGTTCATCTTTAGCACATCATTGCATCACATAAAATTAGAGTGCCACATCCCTTGTGTTTTTTTTCACCAATGAAAAACTTGCACAGACTTTGTTTCAAACCGGACAAATGTTGTATCTGCAGGTAGGCTGTTCTCTGGAAAGCTGCAGGAAAATATTCAGTGGTGGAGTGAAATACAGAATTAGCAATATGGGCATTAATTAAGATAGAGTGTTCACAGAAATTATTCTGAGCAGCAAATTCTTATTTAGATTAGCTATGCTTGTAAATGATTTACTGGACTGTATGAACTAAAATAAGAAAACGGCTACCTAACATCAACAGTTATTGCTTAGTGGAAAAGGACATCGAGGACACTTGCAAGTAAAAGAATTGGATCAATATTAACGTGATTTTCATTTCATGCTTCCCCAACTCCAGTAAGCTGACAATATACTCTGATTATGTGAACTGCCTCAGAGTAACACAGAAAAGGTTATTAGAGCAAGAGGTGGAAATGGAAGGCACTTTTTATATTGACAGGCCTGCTAATAGAGTATACTGATTTTCCAAGACATGCAATGCATTTTTACAATTTGGTTCTGACAGCAAAAATGGAATTTCATTTATTCCTAATTCAAAATATTCATATGTAAGCAATATTTCTTAGAGCAGACCAACAAAGGGGATATTCTCAAACAGCATTTTTAAACTGAAAAAAAAAATGCAATTAAAAAGGTGCAAGAAAATCTTATTGAATTTAAGTGCAGCACTATAGAAGTATAAAATGCTAACTCAATAAACTTCTTAATGGAGTGAATGTAGAAAAATGCATTCTGTGCTTTTTAAAGGAAATCTGATAAACCATATTTTAAGAATATACATGATAGTAAATGTAGAATCCCTGTGCATTTTAGACTGGATATTACTCGGTTGGGTTTTGATTAGCCATGAAGTTAGGGTAATTGTGAAATATTCAAACTAGGACTTTATTACATTAAAAGTCACATGGCACACTTTACTTATGGAAAAAAATGCTAAAACATATAGAAAACTTGGGGCAGTTTGGAACCCTGTCAATATTATAAAGAGCAGAGACGATGCATTATTCATCTTTGCAATTATTTGATACAGAGCATAGTGTTTGGGTCCTATGCTGAAGTTTGCTTAGAAAAAGACTAGCAAGAAATAAAGCCATCAAAACCGGCAGATAGCTGCTTTACATGGGTGTCAATGAGAGATTTTTTCCCCCATTTTGTACTTTTCTGGCCTTTTCTAGATTTTCTACAATGAGCATATTTCTTTTCAGGAAGGAAGGAAGGAAGGAAGGGAGGGAGGGAGAGAGGACTAAAAGCTTGCATGGTGAGTCAAGAGGAGTAAATGGCAGATGAGGAGCAGAATGGAAGGAAGAAAGTTTTGACAACTCTAGGAATGAAAGATGCATCAGGCAACTGAACCAAGGGCTGAGAGATGGGCACACTTCCTATGGCAGTGGGGGGCATCAACCTAGGGAATGATGATTGGTTTTGCTTCTGAAAGCGTGTCACAGAAGTCAGTGGGGAAAATTTACTTTAAGACCCTGGGAACGGGGAGTAGGAGATATTTTGACTACATAAGCAAGTGGCTCAAATATGGGAGAAAAAAACTGATAAAAATTTCTCCTTGATCATTAAAAAACATGGAATAGCTAAGAGATGGTGTTGATATAGGTTATTTAAAGCACTTTTAAAACACTCAGAACATTTTATTTTTTTAAGTTTATTTATTTTTGAGAGAGCGAGAGAGCGAGTGCACACATGAACAGGGGAGGGGCAGAAAGACAGGGAGAAAGAGAATTCCAAACAGGCTCTGCACTGTCAGCCTGGAGCCAGATGCGGGGCTCGAACTCACAATCCGTGAGATCATGACCTGAGTTGCAATCAAAGAGTCGGTTGCTTAGCTGACTGACCACCCAGGAGCCCCACGGAACATTAAAAATCTTTTTTAAATTTTTATTTATTTTTGAGAGGGAGAGGGAGAGGGAGAGGGGGAGGGTGGAGAGGGAGAGAGAGAAAGAGAGAGAGAGAGAGAGAGAGAGAGAGAGAGAGAACAAAGAAGAGATCACAGAACTGTCAGCACGCATGGGCCTGGAGATCATGACCTGAGCTGAAGTCAGATGCTTAACCCACTGAGCCACCCAGGTGCCCTGCCCCTCAGAACATTTCAAAATACGTCTTGTACATGACACCTGAAGCGCATGCTGTGAACGACACTAAGTTCATCTGTAGGCTACAGGAGTAACCAAAATTTAACAGGTAAACTTCAAAGCAGGAAAGTGTTCAATAATGCTCTTTGCAGTTAGAATTCCAAGTGTACCTAAGGCAACATACTATATAGTATGAGAATGGTATTTTGGTTGCATTTTTGTTCTCTCTACCACTTATTAGCATGCCATCTAACTTCTTTGGTCTGTCATTCTCTCAAATAAAAATCCTTTAATGGCTCTATTGACAAATCCTTTCACAATGTGGCTTCAAACAGGCTTTTCAGCCTCATTTTGTACAGTGTCCCCACTATCCTGTGTTCCATCACATAGCACCATTTTGCATCCCCTGGACACATTATGTTGTACTGTGTGGCCCCTTTCTCACATTGCCACCGTTTCACTTACTGGCTTGTGAAGATCTCCATTCATCCTTTCAAATCTAGCTAAAATGTATTTCTTCAGTTAGGCAACTCCCTTCACTGAGCTCAGATAGCATTTTAACACATGTTGACAAAAATATTTATCATGGTGCACTGTAATTACTTATAAATGCAATTGTGTATACACTTTATGAAAAATTAGTCTGAAAGAACATAAATAACATTATGGATAGTTCTATGCCACTCAGCAGTAAGATAATTTTGTCAGCTCCCTATCTTAAACAGCCTTCGATGTTCTAAGTGGAAAGAAAATGTAGGCATAAAAAATACATTTCAGAATTTGAAAATACCATACTTGTAGACCTATTCCATAAAAATCCTATTTTTCAATACTACTACTTTAAATGATGAAAATACTGTATGTATACCTTGAAATTAATCGATTATCAATTCAATAAAAAACAGCAACTAACTACATAGAATTGAATTAATTCTACACTCTAAATGGAACAGAAGATATCATTTCCTGTTTTCAAATCGTTTTTATCTCAGAATATGATACACCTAAAGTCAAACATTTTCTGAAATTTTTACATAGGGGCCTATCACAAAATGCAAAACATTGAGGCCATTCAAAGGAATAAGTTATGCCTTCATATCTTGGTAATTTCTGATACTACCTCTGCCATTCCTGGCTCACCTGGTAAATTCCTAATCTTCTCTCAAGACAGTTCCTAAGTAATTACTTCTATGAAGCCTACTCCAACCCATCAGACTCACAGTTAGTCACTCTGTCCCCTGCGCTCCTTTATGAATTACTACCTCTCTTTATGATAACTGTTTCTTACCAGTAGACCAGGGTTTTTCCACCTTGTGGCATTCCACTAGTGGCATTTAGGGCTGGAGTTTTGTTGTTGTCATCATTCTAGGGAAGCTGCCTGTGCATGACAGGATATTCTAGCAGCAGTCTCTATTCAGTAGATGCTGGGAACACACCCCCACCTCCACCCTGTTATAAGGCACTAAACTATATGCTCTTAGAGGGTAGAAACTGTCTCAAACTTTGAAGCCAGCATGTAGCAAATGCTTGGAATATAGAAGATATTCAATAAATGCTTCTAAATTAATACAGTTATTTGATTCTTCTGAATATGTTTAAAGCTACAATCTGCATCTTCAACACAAAGACAGGGGAGTTGTAATTAGAACATTTGTTGGTACAAAAATGCTATATAAAGTCTGTAAAATGCATCTGATAAGCATATTTTGTAACAGCATTTATGTAATCTGTTTCAATTATTTTAAGAGAATATAAAAATGAGAAGTGAAGACAATGCTCTGATATTAAAATGTGACACTGGCATAAAAAAGAGCTGAAAGATGATTCCTTGTATGTCTTTTTCTTCTTCTTTTAAAAGAGTTTACATCATTAACTTTCAGTGAATTATTTTAACCATAATCAGATCACCTCATTTATTCAAGATATGGAGATTCGATTAGTAACACACCAATTAAAAAGGAGTTATCGATGAACAGTAATGTTTGCGAGTGCTTCTACATAATACAAACGATAGATTATTACGTAAAAAAATCAAATCATATTTCTCAAATATGATAATAACTGTAAACTCTTAAAAAGAAGTCAATTAGCTTCTTTCTCAATTTTTATAGTTGCATTAGTATTTTTTAGTCTCAAGTGCTTTTCTTATTTCTGCAAGCAGCACATTACAGTAGCCATGCATATACCATCAAAACTAATTTAATTCCAGATTCATTACAGAGCTGCTTTTTATTCATCAAGGTCATATCTTGATGGCTTCACAAGCTTAGATAAATCAGGTGTTAAGCAGACACATCTCTGAGGAACCTAAGGATGTTCTCATTTGCAGTTCTCAGCATATCTTATTATTTATTGCCAAAGAAATGACTGATTAACTTTGTCATCTTTGCTCTATGTTTTTTTTCTTCCAGCTGAAGCAGCCTGCCCTCTTTTGCGATGCCTGATCAGACCTATTTAAGATGATGTCTTTGATCACAGACATGGGGAGCTTGCGATCCTAGGCTTTGATGAAACATTGTTCCACTATAATTTTATGGAAGGGAAACAGAGTCTTAAATGATAATTGACAGTCAACAAAGACAACCAAACTTATTAAGATTTTGTACTCTTCTTTGACAGCATAATCTTTAAGCACCAGAAATGCACCAGAAGTTGACTAGTCTAGGTTTTATGTAAACACATAAACAATACACAAAACCCTTCCTTTTCAATCATTTCCCCATTAGCTAATTTGCCCTGAAGAAGAAAATCCTGCAGGTCAGAAGACGAATTTTGAGTTTAAAATAATTTCCTTATATTCTTCCTTATGGTCTGTAAAATTCCTACTAATCAATTAAATTTGCACTTTTAAGAAATTTTACTATTAGAAAATACCTAAATAACATATTTAATACATACAAAATTAGAACATTAAACATCAGGAAAAAATTACATGCCTCTAGGTTTTATTAATCACATTCCAACACCAAGGCTGAAAGTATATCAAATCACACCAAATCTTTTGCGCATGACAACCTCATAAATTATTCAACTCATTAGTATTACTAAGAAGCATGAAAAACTCCATCAGTATTAAGAATGTTTTCCAACAGAAAAAGGTCAACCAAAAGTTTTAATAATGAAATGGAAAGGAAAGCTTTTCAAAGTCACTATGAAACAAAATTATTGTCCTTTCTATCTTCTTGAAAATATACCCAGTTTTGATTATTTGCTCATATAAAAGAAAGCACTGTTAATATATTTGATTTGTGGCTCCACACAGATTATCTGAAAAGAATGTTCAAATTATGGCTAAGTGTTCCCACCCATCACATGAAAGTTTAACTCCAGTTTAATCTAAATGACTGAATTTAGGGAAAAGTCAAGTGATTCAAAACATTTTAAATAAAATATTAAGTCTGCTAATTCAGTTTCAGTTCTGTTACATTAGTATAGGCTCACCTTCTTGAAACTTACTGTACTATAGGAACGAACAGATAGACCTTACCAGTGTTCAAATCCCAGGGACTGCTTTGATGGCCATGTAAGTATTCTCTATTTATGTACAACTTGTTTAATAGTCTGGAAACATTGATCACTGATTCAAACACTTATATCCATACTGAAAGTTCCATTCACAAAATATTCTTCTGCTCTTAAAAGAATTTTGCTGCCACAATGTAGATGAATATAATTTTTTTGGACCAAAGGTTATAGCAGAGTTTCTGTGCATTTAATGCTTAATTTTCAAGACGCGATGTACAGGGAAATTGAAATACTCTAATTATTTAACATCGAGGAAGAAACAAATTGAATTTCAATTTGTCCTAGAAGCCCTCTCAAAATGTGAAGCCTTTTACAAAAATGTGCAATAAATGTACCTTTTCTAGGTCTACACAAACCAAAATATTTAATAATTTAGATGTTAAGTCTATATGCTGCTAGACTTGAAGGTACTTAAAACACATTTAAATGTTTAATGGCAGGCAGAGTGGCCAGATGATGGGCTGAATTTTTTACTTTTATATGAATGTTCTAGCAATATGTGAATAAAAAGCTTTATTTAAAATATTTTTAATTAAGGTTTTCAACATTTATTTTTATTGGATGAAGTGCTTTGTAATAATAACTTACATTTACTCTCTATTTCTTCTGAAGAAATAACTTTACATATAGGTTAGAAGGCACGTTGGCAGTTTGGAAAAAGATACAATGCTACCTTTTTCTCTTGGCAGTTTTTAATACTTCTTTCTATTTCTGTGTACAGCTCACACCAGGGGGCACTTTCCCACTCATCTCTTTACATCTTCCATATTTTACTCCCTACTCTCTACACAATTGCAAAGGCCCACCGATAGAAACTGTGCTGAAGGTTGAAGAGGTATGCTCTAGAGCTGGTTTTGGAGGTAGAATTGTTTCAGTTCTCTTTCGTTTTCCATTACACGATCTTAATCTTGAGAATGATGTGACAATAACTCTGGCATCGGTACCATATAGCTTTCCTGAATATTTTATGGCATACACGTGTTCTAGTTTCTGAATACCGCTCATTCTAAATTTCAAATGCATAAATTGCTCCATACTTTAAAATACTCTTACACTAATGGCTCAAATTAAAATATAAGAAAAACAGGTGTTGCTGAGGATGTAGAGAAAAAGGAACCCTTGTGCACTGTTGGTGGAAGTGCAAACTGGTGCAGCCACTCTGGAAAACAGTATGGAGGTTCCTCAAAAAGTTAAAAATAGAACTACCCTGTGACCCAGCAATTGCACTGCTGGATATTTACCCCTAAGGTACAAAAACATGAATTCAGAGGGATACATGTACCCCGATGTTTACAGCAACATTATTTACAATAGCCAAATTGTGGAAGCAGCCCAAGTGTCCATTGATAGATGAATGGATAAAGAAGTGGTATATATACATAATGGAATATTATTCAGCCATAAAAAATGAAATCTTGCCATTTGCACCAACACGGATGGAGCTACAGAGTATAACGCTAAGCAAAATAAGTCAGTCAGTGAAAAGCAAATACTATATGATTTCACTCATATGTGGAATTTAAGAACAAAACAAAGCAAAAAAGGAGAGAGTGACAAACCAAGAAACAGACTCTTAAGCATAGAGGACAAACTGATGGTTACCAGAGAGGAGCTGGGTGGGGGGGATGGGTGAAATAGGTGATGGGGAGTAAGGAGTGCACTTGTGATGGGCACTGGCTGATGTATGGAATCGTTGAATTACTATATTGTACACCTGAAACTAAAAGGAACACTGTATGTTAACTCTATTGGAATCAAAAAACTTAATAACAAAAGGGTTTATTTATGTGTAGACAAAAAATAAAATAAAATACTCTTACACTACACTCGGAAGATGTTTAGTATTACCTACATCTTTCATTTCATTTAATCATTTTCATTTCAAAATTAAACTGCTATTTTCAGTTTAGGTTCAGTAACAGTAGTTACTATGGCATCAAAAGCTGACTATCAGATGTCTTAAAAGATTTTAAAGTAAAAGATTTTAAAATTTGTTTCTGATAGGCTTTAACAATGGTTTAATAATACAGATATTTTACAAATTAAACATACAAAGTATCTGCTTTTACAGAGAATGCCATTTTTTTCTAACAGGCTCCTTTTTTTTTTTTTTGTTTTGTTTTTTGTTTTTGTTTTTTAAACTAACAGACTCTTTAAAAGCAACCTATAGAATGCTGAATACAGTATAATATGGATCTTGTATAAATAAACCTTTGTCAACTCAGTATCACTACTAATATCAATTTAGCCTAACTCTGTTACAAACTGTCTCTATATGTTTCTATTTTCAAATGGGATGAATTCAAATAGGATGGGTTGGTGAAAAAGTCTAAAGTGTATGAAGTGAAGTTTTAATAATTTCAAGTTCAAATTATAAAGCATGACATTTTAGGTATTTCTAAAAATCTCTTCTATTAGAGTGTAAAGACAATATGTCATTTAAAAAAAATTTAATGTTTGCTTATTTTTGAGAGAGTGAGACACAGCACAAGTGGGGGAGGGGCAGAGAGAGAGGGAGACCCAGACTCCAAAGCAGGCTCCAGGCTCCAAGCTGTCAGCATAGAGCCCAACCAGGGGCTCGAACCCACAGACTGCGAGATCATGACCTTGCGAAGTCAGCGCTTAACTGACTGAGCCACCCAGGCGCCCAAGACAATATCTTATTTTAAGCATAAAGATAACACAACAAGTTAAGTTTAAATCCTTAGGCACTAAAATCCTTAGGTGATCTCTCTTGTTCATTAAAGAAATCCCCTATAGTACCAGTCAACTATAATTTTTTTCTAGCATGTTCTTTCCTATAGTTACTTTTATTGTATAAAGTTATGTTGAAACTTTTATCTTAGGCATAATACTTTAATATGAAATCCTCATCTATTTATTTAATATGTTTGAGTCTTACTAAGTTATATCAATTCCTGGACTACCCGTACAACAAGTTTTAAAAGCTTTGCACATTTTATTTTTATCAGGATTAAGTATTTTCTCTGTCTAATCCATCAAGAACATGAATGGTATTAAATTTTATAAACTATGGTAAATTTTAAAACAGATGGCTCACTTATTATACTCAAGTAAATGAAAATTATCATAATAAAAACACAAGTAATTGTAAGAACAAAAGTGGTTAATAACAAAAATATATAGATAGGGGTTCATTAATGGTATTTTCTGAGTGTACATAGTTTATTCAATTCTGAGTTGATCAATTACACTTCAATTTGTTGGAGCACTTAAAAATGGTACAAAATAGTCCTATTTATATTTCTTGGTAGACAGCAAACTAAAATAGTAGTATATTTATTGAATTATAAAAATATTTTGATATTTTCTATTTAATATAGATTTTTTAAAGGAGAAATTAAGGTACAGTTCTACTGTAGTGCAATAGTTGATGATATATTTGATGTGAGATGGTTTTTTTTAAACTTTATTTGCAACCCATTGGAGGACTGGTAATTTAAATTTACATATTGTAGCAGTATTTATTTTTTTGTTTTTAGACTGAAGAGAATAAAATAGTAAAAAAATTGAGAATGTCATATGATGAGATTATTAATAAGACATTTGTTTCTGGGGGCGCCTGGGTGGCGCAGTCGGTTAAGCGTCCGACTTCAGCCAGGTCACGATCTCGCGGTCCGTGAGTTCGAGCCCCGCGTCGGGCTCTGGGCTGATGGCTCAGAGCCTGGAGCCTGCTTCCGATTCTGTGTCTCCCTCTCTCTCTGCCCCTCCCCCGTTCATGCTCTGTGTCTCTCTGTCCCAAAAATAAATAAACGTTGAAAAAAAAAAAAAAAAAGACATTTGTTTCTGTTAAATACACAAATATGTGCATGTATATATATACAAACACTATACATATGTGTGTATATATATATCATGCATATATGTATATTTATATAGCATATATGAGTGTATGTACACATACACAAATTGTACATAAAAATATATAAGTCTGAGTACACAGTTACAATCGTGTGTTTTGCCACCTTGTATCTTGGTCACCAAAATTTTGAAAGACTTTGAAACTGATAAAGAAACTGATTTTACTCTTGTTTCAGGCTGTGTAAGATTGATGTTGAGTAATAGTCCTTCGTATAGAGTCTTTTTTTTTTTTAATGTTTATTCATTTTTGAGAGCGAGGGCGCCAGCGGGGTAGGGGTAGAGAAGAGGGGCAGAGGATCTGAAGCAGGCTCCACGCAGGCAGCAGCTAGCCTGACATGGGGCTCGAACTCATGAACTGTGAGATCATGAGCTGAGCTGAAGTCAGGTGCTCGACCGACTGAACCACCCAGATGCCCCTAGAGTCTTTTAATCTATTAAAAAGAAGTTTAAGGGTCTAAAATCTATCAAGTGGGTGAAATATTGGGTTGAGTAAGTGTCACCTACATGACACTGAAGGATAAAGCAGAACATAGTATTTTTGACTTATGACATGCTGAATTTTATTTATTTATTTATTTATTTATTTACTTATTTATTTATTTATTTATTTTTAAGTTTATTTATTTTGAGAGAGAGAGAATGACCAGGGGAGGGGCAGAGAGAGAGGGAGAGAGAGAATCCCAAGCAGGCTCCGCACCGTCAGTGCAGAGCCCGATGTGGGGCTCAAACCCATGAGCCTTGAGATCATGACCTGAGCCTTAAACAAGAGTCGGCCACTCAACTGACTGAGCCACCCAGGTACCCCGACATGCTGAATTTTAAATGCTAGTGAAAAAAAATGAATTTTCAACCACAAAGAGTCCCATCGTATCCAGGGAAGTGTTGTGTAAGAGGTATTGGTACTGACCATATTCTACTGCAGCTTTGAGCAGTGCTTCAGCATGAGTGGAGCCAAACGCATTACGAACAAATCGTCTCCTTCGACGAAGATCATCTTCCCAGTAATCCAAACGCCAGAAATCATGCAATTGGCTAGGAATGAGGAAATAAACAGTAGGCACTATTAACAACAATGCATAACTGGAAATATATTTTTTTTACATAACATTAAGGCTTTATTTCTTTGGTCTCAATGGAAAATTAAGATGATTTTTGAGATATTTATGTTTTACGATTGTGTTTACATACGTATTTCCTGTCCAAATGACCAAAACTTAAAAGAGTAACATTCTCATATTTTAAGCATTGTAATACTCAGCTCTGTTTTCTCTACAATGTTCTTCTTTCTACTGAAAACATTAATCATGGGGAGTTCAGTAACAAACGCAGCATCAAATTACAAGTATTAATGGCACAGTTTTCCTTCTTTTACACTGTCTTTAACAAGGCTTGTAAATCACAGGATAGACCTCACTACAAATAGTTTGCAATTTAATGACCATGGTTTCTTAGTAGACTGAATTAAGAACCATAAAATATTGCCTGCTTGGATTTGGTGGAACAATGATTAAAATAATGTGCTGAAATATTCATTGAAATAATTCCCTGCTGCCCACAGCAACCTGAGAAAAGTGCAATTTTATCCATTATTAATAATACTGAATTAGAGCTGCAAAAAATTCCAGCATGTGGTAATTGTCTTGGTAAATTATTATTCTAACACTAACAGAGTCCTTGGATGATTTTACTGCTTTCAGCTAATATAAACCATTAACAATTATGGCCTTCACTGGGTAACATTGTCTAAACCATGTTATGCTCTAAACTAATATTAAAAATCCACGAGATATTTCAGAAACTACTGAAATCTGTTCATTGTATATCAATGGAATGTTTCACAATATAATTTTTGCTTTCAATTCAATTTCAATAACCATTGGTGATAAAAGCCACTGTCTGACAAGTCTGTTTTTCTCTCTCTCTAGTATTTGGAGTAATATACTCAAGAGATAATATTCTAATGTTCTTGAACAGCACTATTCATAAAAACACATAAATGCTTTCATAGAAGATTTGATTTCATTTTTATTTTGCTATTTTATTGTAAAAGAATACTACATTTTATTAAAGCAGGAACTGTATATGTTTTGCTCATCATTATATCTCTAGTACAATATCTAGGACATACTACGTTTTTGAATAGTCAATGAATTTATTATGCCAATTCTTCACCTTGAAAACCTATAGACATGTAGTCATTGAGAACAGTAACACGCTTTTGAAAAACATTTTGGATTTTGTGGCTATCCAATTTTGTTTTCCACAACTTAATTGTTAAAGAATATAACAAGGTAAGGGATATATAAAGAGAATATTAAAATTATAAGCATTTGAAGTATATTTGAATACACTTGTTTTTCTACACATCATAATTATTAAAACTTTATTTTTCATTCAAAATAAGATTGCCAAAGAATAATGGTTACAGGTACCTCTGTGAATTTAAAATAGGACAGTATCTATCCTTACAAATACAGACTAATCATAGTGGTTTAAGGAAGACCCTGCTAAAAACTTGCTATACAGATTTTCCTTAAGAGTGTGTCAAAATTGGGGTGTGGTTGGCTTAGTCAGTTAAGGGTCCCACTCCTGATTTTGGCTTGGGTCATGATCTCATGGTTCCTGAGATGCAGCCCCACATCGTATTGGACTCTGTGCTGACAGCATGGAGCCTTCTTGGGATTCTCTCCCTCTCTCTCTGCCTCTTACCCCCACAAGCTCTTTCTGTCTCTCCCAAAATAAATAAATAAAAATTAAAAAATAGAGCATGTTAAAATCAAATTTTGAATTCCCCAGGAGAGACAGATCTAATATTATCTCAAATTACCAACTATAGACATATTTTTCTCTATTCCTCCTATTAGGTATGACTGAAAAAATTTGGACACTATATGTAAAACAAATATAACAAGACTCTGAAAGTTGGAAAGCAGAAGGCAGACTGACTAATGACCCCAGGGCCAAAGAATAAATTTAGTAGAGTTGCCAGGGTTGTCTTTTTGCCTCACATATCCTAGACCTCAAGGCAAAGAGGCTAGCAACCTAGATTAGACCCATGGGTACAGACCAAAAAAAAAGTCCCCAACAAAAGCCTGGTTTCTCCAGCCAGAGAACCAAGAAAGGTGCAACCCAGCAAAAGAGAAAACTTTTACACAACTATTGCACTCTAGCTCAACACCACAGAAAAACAGTAGCCCCACTCTACCCACACCAGACAGTAAGTGGGAAGTCTACTAATCAAGATGTAATCTCAATCAAGAGATTGAGTCTCTAACATCCTCAGTCAGGGGTGTATCAGAGAAGGACAACAGGGAACCAGGACTTGCATCTCTGAACACCACCCTCAAGAAGTCAGCAGAAACCATGTGGAGGGCCTGGATTCCGCCCCCCCCCCCCCCCCCCCCCGCCAAACAGTAATGAGATGTTCTTCTCCCTCCTCACTCGGGTGGTATCAGAGAACGCCTAGTAGAGAGTCAGGACTTTCACCTCTGATCAACACCAATAAGGTTACCCACACTAGCCTCACTAGCTAGAACTCCCGCCCCTGCCAAGTAGTAATGAAGCACTGCCTCCTCCCTCACTCTCTAGACATCAGTAGAATCCAGGTGGGGAATCTGGAGTTCTACCTCCACCTGGCAGGAAAGATGCAGTGCTTCCCTATTTCTCCCAATGGAGGAATGTCAGAGAGGGTCAACTAAAACAAAAGGTTTAAATAGGATACAATATATCTCAAAGAATAATAAGAAAATATCGTCTTTCAATCTAAAGTTACATGTCACATCAAGAACTTGGAAGATTTCAAACAGAATGTAAAATGTCACCAATAGATGCTAATACTGAGATGACAGGGATGTTAGAATTTTCTGACAAGGATTTTAAACCATGTATGATTTTTAAAAAATGCTTCACCGAGCAATTATGAACATGCTTGAAACAAATAAAAAAATAGAAAGCCTCAGGAAAGAAACAAAAAGTCTCACTCAGCAAAAAATCAGAAGATATAAAAAGTACCAAAGAAATTTTAGAACTGACAAATAAATGACCAAAATAAAAAGCTCAGTGAATGGGCTTAACAGCAGAATGGAAAGGACAGAAGAAAGATTTAGTTAAATGGCAGATAGAATAATAGATATTACCCAATCTGAATAACAGAGAAAATGGACTGAAAAAAAAAAAAAAAGGAACAAAGCCTCAGGGATCTATGAATTATAACATCCAAAATATTTGGGTTATGGGAATTCTGGAAAGGAGAGAGGAAAGAGAGCAGGGCTGAAATAGTCCCTGAAAAAATAATGGCTGAATATTTCTCAAATTTGGCAAAAAAAAAAAGCATAATGTACAGATTTAAGAAGCTGACTGAACTCCATACATCTGAAGAAATTTATGCCAAGGCAAATCATGATTAAACTTCTGAAACAAAGGACAAAGCAAAATCTACAAAGCAGCCAGAGAAAAATGACATCTCACCTACAGGTATAAAACAATTAGAACGACAGCATATTTTATATCAAAAGCTACGGTGGCCAGAAGAAATGGCCAAATATATTTTATGGACTGGAAAAAAAAAAGAACTGTCAACTCAGATTCCTGTAACCAGTGAAAATACTACCCAGGAATGAAAAATTAAGATTTTTCAGATGAAGGAAAATAAAGTATTTGTTGCCATCAAAGCCAGTCTAAAAAGTGGCTATAACCAGTCTTATAAACACAAGGGAAGCAATAAAAGGAACATTGGGACACCAGGAAGGAAGAAGGAACATAATAAGCAAAATATGAGTAAATATGTGTTTTAAATTATGATTTATCATCGAAGTAAAAATTATAACACTGCCCAATGTGGTTCTAAGTGTGTGTAGAGGTAATATTTAAGACAAAGAGATTATAAGTGGGGGAGGGTAAAGGGATGTAAAGGAAATAAAGATTCTGTACTTCATTTGGACTGGTAAAACACAGCCGACTCTGATAAAATACATATACATAATGTCATACTTAAAACAACCACTAAAAAATCTATACAAAGAGATATACTCAAAAACATGATGGATAAATCAATATGGAATTCCAAGAAATGTTCAAGTAACCCACAAGAAGACATGAAAAACAAAACACAGCAATGGAAAACAAGGAGAATAAACAAACAATAAATAATAATGCTTTAAAAAGAATGCTGTCTGCAAGAAATCAACTTCAAATATAATAATACAGGCAAGTGGAAAATAAAGAATAAAAAAGATCTATCATTCAAACACTACTCAAAGGGAAGCAGGAGTGGCTATATTAATATAACATATACTCTAGAAAAAATAAAATTACTAGAGATAAAGAAGGACCTTATCTAATGACACAAAGGCCAATCTACCAATTAGATACCAATCCCAAATGTGTATGCACCAAACAATAGAGGAGCAAAATATGTCAAGCAAAAACTGATAAACTGAAAGGAGATGACAAATACAGAGCTATATTGTGTGTATATACACCCTTCTTTTCAGCAATTGACAGAACACCTAGTTAGAAGATCAACAAAGATACAGAAGAACACAATACCACCATCAGCCAACATTTTTAGAACATGCAACAACAACAGAGGAATACACATTGTTCAAGACAGACCATATGCTGGGCCACAGCACACATCCAACAAATTTATAAAACTGAAATCCTATCGTGTACTCTCCTACAAAAAAGGAATAAAGATAGAAATCAATAACAGAAAGGCAACAGAAAAAAAAATCCTCAGACACTTGGAAACCAAAACAACACACTTCTAAATAACCTATGGGTCAAAACAAAATTCTCAAGGGAAAACAAAAAATACAATGAATTGAATAAAAATTACAATAAAACTATCAAACTTTGTGGGACCCCACTAAAACAGTAATGATAGGAAAATTTATAGTGCAAATACATACATTAGAAAAGATGAAATATCTCAAATCAATACCCTAAATTCCAACATTAAGAATAGAAAAATAAGAGCAAAGCAAGCAGAAGGAAATAGTAAAGATAAAAGTAAGAATCAATGAAATTCAAAACAGAAAAACAACAAAGAAAATCAATACAACAAACAGCTGAGTCTTAATACCAGTAAAACTGACAAAGAAAAAAGAAAGAAGAGGAAGATTACCAATACCCGCAATGAAACAGCATATATTGTTACAGACCCTGAGGCCATCAAGAGCATAATCAGTAAATGCTGTAAAATACACACATAAATTTGACAGCTTTAACAAAATGGGCACATTTCTTAAACAGTACAAACTACCATAACTCACTCAATATGAAATAGATAATATGAATAGATCATTAACTATTAAGGAGATTTAAGACATTACTTGAAAACTCCTCCAAAAGAATCTCCAGGCCTAGATGGTTTTACTGGAAAATTCTATCAAACATTTAAAGAAAACTGATCCTGGTTATACATGATTTCACCTAGAAAATAGGGAAGGAAACTTTTCTCAACTAATATTATAGCTAGTATAATACCAAAATAAAAACTAAAGACAGTACAAAGAATACTACAGACCAACATCGCTTATGTATACAGACAAAAAATCCTAAATAAAATACAAGCAAATAGAATTACACAATATATAATAAAAATTATACATGATGACAATTGAAGTTTATTTCAGGAATGCTGGTTTGGCTCAATGTTTGAAAATTAATTAATATAATCCACCAAATTAATGGCTGAAGAAAAATCACATGATCAGATTAGTCAATATAGAAAAGAATTTGATAAAATTCAACATGCATCCATGATGAAAGAAATTTTCAGAAAAACAGGAATAAAGGACAACTTCTTCAGCTTGATAAAAGCATCTACAAAAATCCTATAGCTAAATTATACTACAAGAAGAAGGAATGAATGATTTTCCCCTAAAACTGGGAAAAATACAAAATATCTGCTCTCACTCCTCTTATTCAACAAAGTACTAGAATTTGTAGCCAATGCAATCAAACAAAAAAGGCAAAAAAGAATACAGAATAGGAAAGAGAGAAATAAACTGTCTTTGTTTGCAGAAAACATTATTTTCTATGTAGAAAATCAAACAACATCTATCAAAACCCCCTGAAAGTAATGCCTGGGTTTAACAAGGTCACAGAATAAACATAAAAATATCAATTGTATCTCTATATGCTAGCAATGAACACATGAACATTGAAATAAAAACACTATTTAAATTAACAAAAAAAGAGAGTTACAAATGTAACAAAACATGTACAGGACTTGTGTAATGAAAACTACACAGTAACGATGAAAGAAATATAATACCTAAATAAAATGGAAAGCCATACCATGTTCATGGATTGGAAAACTCAATATAGTAAATGTATCAATTCTCCCCAAATTGATACACAGGCTTAATATAATTCCTTTAAGTATTCCAGCAAGAGTTTTAGTAGATTTAAAAAAGATTATTCTAAAACTTATATAACAGAAGGTTAAAGGGGGAGGAACCAGTCTACTTGACTTCAAGACATTAAATAGTTAAAGACTATGTGATACTGGCAAGGAATAGACCTATAGATTAGACAAACAGAATAGAGAATCAATAAATAAACC
Source organism: Leopardus geoffroyi (assembly GCF_018350155.1). Taxonomy (NCBI): domain Eukaryota; kingdom Metazoa; phylum Chordata; class Mammalia; order Carnivora; family Felidae; genus Leopardus; species Leopardus geoffroyi. The sequence continues at coordinate 14,287,957 of NC_059326.1, read as the reverse complement.
TACGCAAAGATGCCCAGCTGATTTTGACAAAGGTAGAAAATTAATTCAATGGAGGAAAGATACCTTTCCACTGAATTGCTGGAGCAATTGAACATACAGAGGCAAAAAGAAAACAAAAAAACAAAAAAACAAAAAAACAAAAAAACAAACCTCCCTCCCAAAAATAAACCGCAAAAAACAAGAGACAAAAACCCCTGACCTAAATCTCATATCTTTAAGAAACTTGACTCAAAATGGCTCAGAAACATAAATAATTGTAAAACTATAAAATAAATTAGGGAAAAAAGGAGACACTCTTTGTAATTGGCTAGGTAAGGAGTTTGTAGATTTGACACCAAAAGCATAAGCCTGGGAAGGAAAAATTGATAAACTGGATTATACAGAAATTAAAAAAAAAACATTTGCTCTACAAAAGAACCTGTCAAAAGGATGAAAAGAGTGGGTGAAGATACTTGCTAACCACATATCTGACAAAGAAGTAAAATCTAGAATATATGAAAAATTACCAAGGGGCGCCTGGGTGGCGCAGTCGGTTAAGCGTCCGACTTCAGCCAGGTCACGATCTCACGGTCCGTGAGTTCGAGCCCCGCGTCAGGCTCTGGGCTGATGGCTCAGAGCCTGGAGCCTGTTTCCGATTCTGTGTCTCCCTCTCTCTCTCTGACCCTCCCCCGTTCATGCTCTGTCTCTCTCTGTCCCAAAAATAAATAAACGTTGAAAAAAAAAATACCAAAACCTAATAGTAAAATACAGCAAACTATACAATTAGATCATGGTCAAAAGGCATGAAGAGACATTTCACTGAAGAGGACAACCAGATGGCAAATACACACATGAAAAAATATTCAATATCACTATCCATTAGGGACAGACCAATTAAAACCACGTGAGATATTATTATATACCTATAAGAATTGCTAGAATAAAACAAAGTGACGACAGAAACTGCTGGTAAAAATATGGAGAAACTGGACCACTCATTCATTTGCTGGCAAGAATGTAAAACAGAACAGTCACTAGAGAAAACAGTTTTCTTAAAAATTAAACATGCAATTATCATTTGATCCAGCATTGTATTCATGGGCATTTATCCTAGAGAAATGAAGACTTATGTTCACAGGAAAACATGTACACAAATGTTTATAAAAGCTTTATTTGTAATACCCCCAAAATGAAAACAGCCCAGTTGTCCTTCAATAGGTAAAAATGGTTCAACAACTGTGTCACATCCATACCATGGAATACTACTCAGCAGTAAAGTAAGACAAACTATTGATACATACAACAGCCTGGATGAATCCTCATGGAATTATGCTGATTGAAAAAAACTATCTACAAAGGTTACATACAGTATCATTCCATTTACACAACCTTCTTGAAATGACAAAATTATAGAACTGGAGAATAGACCAGTGTGGAGAGTCAGGAGGAGGGAGGGTGTTGCCATAAAAGAGCAACATGAGGGACCCTTGTGAAAATGGAAATGTTCTGTATCTTGACCGTATCAGTATCCTGGTTGTAATATTATACTGTAGTTCTGCAAGATGTTACCGTTGGCAGAAACTGGATAAAAAGGACATGAGATCTGTCTTAGTTCTTAACCTGAATGTGAATCTACAATTATCTCAAAATAAAGTTCAATTTTAAAAATGTCTGCACTATACCGAGACTTCATTATGTATGTAAAATTTCCTAATACTCACAAATATATCTCCTAATATAATGTAGTTATACAAATTAACTCAATACCCTATACCTCCTTTATATTTACTTACTTTTCATGATGAAAAACAAACTTTTCCTTCACTATCTGTGTTCCCTAAACAGCTCTACATAAAGAAGAATCTTGGATCCTTATTCCTAGGGTTAATATCTATTTCAGTTGGGGAAGTATAGCACGTACCAATACTCCAGCAACCCGCTATTTTTATGGGCACCTGTGGTAGAGAATACTGCATATAGAACAAGCGAGGTCCAGGATGGTACTGGGAGCAAATAATAAGGAATGCACCACTTTTCTCTGTGGAGGGAAAGGACACACAGGAAACTAATGTCCAGTTTTGACTGACAGTTATTTCCTTCTCTACTGGAGAGACATATAAGCGCCTAACACCTGTTAACCAAGTTCAAAGAATAAATGACAGAGTAAAAGCTGCATCTCAATGGAAAGTCATTCTTCCTTCTAATATCACAAACGAGTTTAAATTGTGAAAGACTGTATTCTGTCATATCTATTTAAAAAAATCACCATTGTTAATCTCGAAATCTAATTTCCTGTTCATTTCAAATGCATTTTCTGTTTTGTTCCATTTTAAATTAACGTTTCTCCTTTACCGTTTTAGACTAAAAAATATCCTTATGTTAATTAAACAAGTCAATAATACACTTCTTGATTCATATAAAAATTTAAGTATAAGTAACAATGAAAAATATTTAACTGTAGTTTCAAAAATCTAAAATCCATCTTCTTATTTTTTTTGACGGGGGAAACTGGGAAAATTTGAGTATTTTTTTTTCTGATTTGTTCTTATGGTATTTTTCCCATTATCTATATAGAAATTATTTTACAGTACTGAGAGTCAGTCTTGAATCATATTTGGGGTTTTCAATATCTGAACAGACATAAACTCTTCTAACAACTGTCTGTTCCTTTTAGACCCTACTTATGTTACTCTTTTTAGTTTAAAGATAGTGCTGGCACTGAGTATAGATGAAATAACAATAGGAATTGGAGAGTTGTGCTTTCTTTGGATCATCTTCTAAAGTTACTGTTGGTCTCCAACAACAGGCCAGTCCAGTGGGTATCGTTTACCTAGACTGTGCCTTTGAACTTGAAAGGATGCCAGTAGTATCTTCCTCTTCTTGTTCCAAATCCACTGTAGTGTGGAGGAAGGAGTTTTCTACCTTATTCACCACTCTGTGCTTTTTTCCCTTCCCTTCTCCAACCCTAGTAGAAAAGGGGACTTTTTCCTCATTTTATTTATTTTTCCTGTAAAATGTAATTACTTACTGAGAGATGGTTAACGCTAGCAAGAAATACACCGGTTTATTTTATAGATGTTCCCGTCTGATGAGTCTGAAAACCCTGAACCCTAGGCCCCCGAAAATGTGCAAATTACACTGGTCCAAGAAGACTCATACAGCAAGAGGCTAGAAAAAGCACCCATATGGCCCTGGCCTTATATAATCTGGAAGAAACCATGTTCCTGGAGGGTGGAGGTGAGGCAGAGGGTAGAAAAGAGGACAAAGACCAGGTACAGGGGGAACTAGATGCTCAGAAGAGGCTGAGTAAATGGGCAAACTGTTCTCTGTAGGAAAGCTAAAGCAGTATTTTGTACCAACAGTGGATTGTTAGGTCAAAGCAGGGGAAGAAGCCGGTTCCCTGTCACTATGGAAACTGATGGAGGACTTAACGTTAGTTTTGTCAACTACACCTCCGCTCTGGGTTTTGGTCTGTCTCACATTTATCTCATAGTTTTGTGTTGTTCCTCTGCACTTGTGTTCCTCTTCTTCTTTTTCTTCTTCCTTTTTGTTTTTTTGGTATGTGTTTTTCACTCACAATGGCTTCTTTTTTTGCTGGCATTTTTGCTACTGTATTTTCATAGTTATGTTTTTAAAACTTCTTACAAATACTGAAAGGTTTTTATTGCTGAACTTCTCTTCATGGGACTTGTACTTTTTTTCTTGAAAATTTTGAAATCTGCTTTCCTACATGACTTATATCTAGTGTTCCCATTAAAAATGTTTTAAAAATGTTTATTTCGAGAGAGAGAGAGAGAGAGAGAGAGACAGAGACAGAGGGAGCACGAGCAGGGGAGGGGCAAAGAGAGAGGGAGATACAGAATCTGAAGCAGATTCCAGGCTCCGAGCTGTCAGCACAGAGCCTGAGGTGGGGCTTGAACCCACGAACTGTGAGATCATGACCTGAGCCGAAGTCGGACACTCAACCGACTGAGCCACCCAGGCGCCCCTAGTGTTCTCATTTTTATAAAGAAATATGTGGTAATTTACTCATCACTAAGCCACGGATGACTTTTATGCATCCACAAAGCTCCTGAAATGGCATGCAAAATTTTGAGGGATATGTACATATGTATTTTGGGAAAAGAGGTCCACAATTTTAACAGAATTTTTCTCAAAACTGTTTCTGATCCAAATGCTTAGAAATATTGCTAAAGAGTATATAAATTATTCTCTCCTTGTATCCCCATTTTTTCTGATACTATTTACCAGCAAGTCAAGAATCATTAGAGGTCCTTTTGTTGGCGGAATGTTATACCTCCAAAAGTCCTATATTCTAGCACCATTATATCTGGCATCTGTGACAGGTTACCAACTTAGGTCATCACTCTGTTTTTTTTTTTTTATGAACTCCTATTCATTTCTTTCTTTCTTTCTTTCTCTCTTTTTTTCTTTCCTTCTTCAATGTTTTCATTCAAAAGGATATTTACTGAGCGCTTATCCCTTGTTAGTAATATTCTTGGTGCTGAAGATATATTCTGGTAGCAAAGCATATATAATAAATGGATAAATATACTCCTTTCCTTTTATTCTCACTTAGCATGTTCTTCGCTGTTTTACCACTGAAATTCATCAATATACAAGACCACAGAGTCTTTAAATCGTTCCTCTATCGCTCCTTCCATTTCAAATTCCAGTATAATGAATCTGGACCACTCTCCTATACCATAAACAACAATAAACTCAAACTGGATTAAAGGTCTAAATGTGAGACCTCAAACCATAAAAACTATAGAAGAAAACTTAAGCAGTAAGTTCTCTGACAGCTGCCTAGCAATATATTTTTTTTCATTATGTCTCCTCTGGCAAGGGAAAGAAAAACAAAAATAATTAGGATTACACCAAAATAAAAGGTTTTTGCATACCAGAGGACACCACTAACAAAACGAATAGGCAACCTACTGAATGGAAGAAGATATTTGCAAATGATACATCCAAGAAAGGGTATATTGACCAAAATATATAAAGAACTTCTACAACACAACACCAATAAAACAAATAACCTGATTAAAAAATAAGCAGAGGAACTGAACATTTTTCCAAAGAAGACATACAGATTGCCAACACAAATGTAAAGATGCCCAACATTGCTAACCATCAGGGAAGTGCATGTCAAGACCACAAAGAGATCGCCTTACACCTGTCAGAATGGCTGCAATCAAAAAGAAAGGAAATAGCAGGTGTTGGTGACAATGTGAGGAATGAGGAAAAGGAACCCTCGTGCGCTGTCAGTGGGAATGTTAACTAGTGCAGCCACTATGGAAAACAGTATGGAATTTCCTCAAAACATTAAACATTAGAAATACCATATGACCCAGTAATTCCACTACTGGGTATTCACCCAAAGAAAATGAAAATAGTGTTTCAAAAAATATATGCACCCCTCTGTTTATTGCAGCGTTTACAATAGCCAAGATAAGGAAGAACCCAAGTGTCCAGTGATAGATGAATGGATAAAGAGGATATAATATATATCATACAGAATGTATTCTTTATATATTATATATGTATAACAGAATATTACTCAGCTATAAAAAGGAGAGCTTGCCATTTGTGACAACATGGACCGAAATGGCATTATGTTAAGTGAAATAAGTCAAACAGAGAAAGACAAATGCCATGTGATTTTATTTATACCTGGAATCTAAAAAACAAATAAGCAAGCAAACAAAAAAGCAAAAACAGACCCATAAATACAGAGAATAAACTGGTGGTTGTCAGAGGGGAGGGGGATGGGGGCAAAATGAGTGAAGGGGAGTGGGAAATACAGGCTTCCAGTTATGAAATGAATAAGTTATGGGGATAAAAGGTACAGCCTGGGGAATATAGTTAATGGTATTGTAGTAGAGTTTTACGACAGATGGTAGTGACACTTGTGGTGAGCACAGCATAGTGTACAGACTTTTTGCATCTCTCTGTTGTACACCCCAAACTAATGTAACACGTATACCAACTATGCTTCTGTAAAAATTGAAACTAAAAAAAAAAAATAAAATTTCAGTGTATGTACTATACTTTGCCATATTCTTCTACAACCTGTGAGCCACTCCAGAAAAACAAGAGACCACTGCACTAAGTTTTTAAGAAGAACTCCAGAAATGACTGTTATTAATAATTTGTAAGCAGGATGAAAAACTGTTGTGTGATACATCTCGTTAGATAAGTATATTTTCCATGTCCTAAGTTAGATTTCCTTTTATTCTCACTTAGCATGTTCTTCACTGTTTTACCACTGAAATCCATCAATATACAAGACCGCAGAGTCTTTAAATTGTTCCTCTATCACTCCTTCCGTTTCAAATTCCAGTACAATGAATCTGGACCACTCTCCTATACCATAAACAAAAATATTCATTTAATGCCCTGAGTTAGGTTTACAAACACGTCTTTCATGAAGGAGGGCTGATTTAGACTCCCTGCAGTTGGAGAGCAGGTGTCCAGGTGAACATGTGCATGTGATGCTGTACAAGCATCATCAAAGTTGTACAGGGGGGTCATGCTGCGCTGAAGTTCTGTTTGGACTTGTGAGTTCTTAGCATTGATAATGTCATGCCTGATACCTCTAATTTGTCAGCTAGGAGGGTGAAAGTGATATCGTATGTATTATTTCCATTTGTTTATTTATTTTAGTCCTGTAATTTTGTTTTTACCTCTTAGGACTGAGTATAGAAACACAGAGTACCATATGTATGTTTTGTTCATGAGTGTGGTTTTATAAGCCGCATAAGTGCTGGAAAGGAGTAGGTAAACAGCCAGTAATTAATCAAGAGAAGATCACCAGTTAGGCTGTATTATGATATTAATGTTACTATGAATGTAATGGTGTTCATTAAATGAAATTTGGTATTATTTTAGCATAAATAGAGTTCAGGAAATCATAGTGTTTCTCCACAAAATTTTTAATAATTATATTTTAGGCTTATGAGAATATACTACAGTTCCTTACTGCCCTCCCAGGAATGGATCACCTTCATAAGCTAGGGAGAAAACTGAATTTACCTGGCAAAGCATGACTGTACTGTTAATTGGTTACTTAGTATTTGGTAACAAAAATTACCCGATGGAACACAGATAAGAGCAAAAAGAACAAAGGAATATTTTGCTAACTATACACATCAAATACAGTGAGAATCTGAATTTCTACTTTATTAAAGAATTCGTGGTAATTACTAGGGTCAGGACTTCTGTGCATGACTTTTAATCTAACCAAGATCAAAGAAAAACACTAAAATTAACCGGCAGACTGGAGATTATACTTCTCCAACCATTTTGAAATAAAGCACATCTATGTGACTTAAAACGTGAGCAAAGGTGAGTCATTTCCAGACAAAAGTTTTAAGAGCCAATGAACAATCTGCCACTTTTCCTTCCCTCCACGGTAGTAATCAAGAAAATATGCACTGATATGGAATTTCCATCGTTTTGCATCCCTGAGTGACCTCAAGGAAATGAGCTTCCCTGCAGACCCATGTTGGGCATGCAGTGTAAGTGAGAAATAAACTTCTCTTGGGCTGAACTGAAGGTCATACGTCACTGTTGTATAATCTAACCCAATTGAGTAAATTCCTAGAATAATAATACTTTTTCAAGGTCCAACCTTTACTGTGAGCCTATTGTGTTCCAGACACTTTTCTAAGCAATGTATATGTAAAACTCTTCACTCTTTGATATATTCTGTTTGAGATAAGTACTGTTATTAACCCATTTTACAAATGAGGAAATGGAGGCACAGTTAAATATGTGCCCACCATGAAGCAACCAGGAGGTGACAGAAAAAGAACCCACCCCCAGGATGGCTGACTCCCTAACTCATGCTCCCCTGCCTCAAACTGTAAACAAAGCAACTGAGGAAGGGGAAGCTGGGTGGCTCAGCTGCTTAAGTATCCAGCTTCGGCTCAGGTCACGATCTCAGTTGGTGAGTTTGAGCCCCATGTTGGGCTCTGTGAAGCCTGGAGCCTGCTTCAGATTCTTTGCCTCCCTCTCTCTCTCTCTCTCAAAAAAAAAAAAAAATACACACACACACACACACACACACACACACACATACATATATATGGGGCATCTGGGTGGTTCAGTCAGGTAAGCATCTGACTTCAGCTCAGGTCATGATCTTGCAGTTTGTGAGTCTGAGCCCCCAGTTGGGCTCTGTGCTGACAGCTTAGAACCTGGAGCCTGCTTTGGATTCTGTGTCTCCTTCTCTGTCTCTCTGCCCCTCCCCTGCTCGTGCTCTCTCTCCCTCCCTCCCTCTCTCTCTCTCAAAAATAAACATAAATAAATAAATAAATAAATAAATAAATAAATAAATAAATAAATGAAAGCAACTGAGGAAACAGACTATCTTGAGGCTATTACACTGAAAGCACCAGCACAGCTGTTTCCTGCTTCTCTATAAGCAGAACTAATTGTTGTGAATGAACAATAATAACCATGAAATACACAGAATGCTGTGTGCTTATTGTGTATGCTCATCATATAGTCAGCAAATATTTAGTGGACACCTACTATGACCCGGGCCACAGGCTAAAGTACTAGGTGTGCACAGGTGAATAGACTAACATGATTCCTGCCTTTACGCACCTTTCAATCTATCTCATAATGCAAATAAGCAAATAAACCTATAGTTAATTTTTTTAAGTGTTAGGAAGGAAAGAGATGAGATATAATAATAAAAACAGGGAAACCAACTGGCTGCTTAAGTGAACGTACAAGTACACAGGTGGGAGTATGCTAATGAAACATAATTATAAAACATGTTGGCAAAAAGAAGTCTACATTTATTGGCATCCTTCGTTCTCCTCCCTAGGAAAAATCGTTGGCCTTTTATTTAACATCCTTGTGGGCTGTTTAGTCAATTCCTAGTGATATATATCACCTCAATGCTGTAAGTGCATGTCTGTATGTGTGCAAGCCCTCTTCTCCAAATTATATATCTGCACGTACATTCGACATATATCTTAAGCCATTTTTACTGTTCTGACTCTTTTTCCTATGAATTACTGAGCACTTCTTCCAAAGTCTTCTCTCTCTAACATGCTTCCATCTTCTCTAACCTCAGGTTGTATATTATATATGGTCATTTAAATTACAAATTAATTGGTGATGCTCCTGGAAAATGCACCCTTCCTGTCTCTGAAAAGTGCATTTCTCACATTCTGACACTGCAAAGTCAAAGTTCAGAAAGCCAAATCCCTGTTTTGAGCCCATTCTTTTTCAGCCAGACTAGTTTGCTCCCTCTCCACATGATTACTGAACCTGGAAGGAGAGACAGGATCCCATAACAAGGATGCCAAATACACCATTGGGGATGCATTCCAACCTCTGGCTATATCATTTGTTCCCATGCATATCAGTGGAGAGTAGTTACAATGAAAGATGAGTCTTGAGAATCTCTGAAACATTTTGGATTCACAGAAGAGGGAGACAGTGATTGATGAATGTATGTGAATTAAGCAAGGTTCCCAATTAACTATAATGAAAGTTCTGGTGAAAAAATAATGAGAATTACTAAAGTGTACGTTAGACTGTACAAGCTATACTTAATAATGAGAATATTTTTATTAGCAATCTAATCAAACAGCTAAGACATGAAAAAGAAAGTGGGTAGAAAAGAAACATTTTTGCCTAAAATCTGTTTCCTGTGTGGGTTTCTTATTTTTTACCCGAGTTCCCATCTAACTTTTTGCTTATGCTGTGGCTCTCTCTAGATGACCCACCCCATTTGTAGCTTCTTCGTCTTCTTTTTTCCCTGTACTGTTTACTGAAGTGACAACCCTTTGTACTTCTCATTACTTTTGATCCTAATTTACTTTATCAGAAAGAGGAAAAAGTAGTATCATTGGGTTTACATATGATAATATCATCATAACATGAAAAGTAAAACCTTTCAGCATAAACTACATTATATAAAAAAAGTGAACTCACAGTGAACTTTGAAAAGCCATGTTAATGTTACCTGGTAATTTTATTTTATTTTTTTATTAAAAAACATTTTTAATGTTTATTTATTTTTGAGAGAGAGACAGAGCACGAGAAGGAGAGGGATAGAGAGAGAGGGAGACACAGAATCCAAAGCAAGCTCCAGACTCTGAGTGGTCAGTACAGAGCCCAATGTGGGGTTTGAATTTACGAACTGCAAGATCATGACCTGAGCTGAAGTCAGATGCTTAGCTGACTGAGCCACCCAGGTGCCCCGATCTGGTAATTTTAAAGGAGGATATGTTATATTGCAAGTTTGAAGGTAGATGCATGCCTATTTGATAAAGGGGTGAACAAACCATTCAAGAAAAAAATCTTTATTCTGTTCCCAAATAATCCCATCAAAGGGTTTATATTACTTATTTAAATTTTTTTAAACATTTATTCATTTTTTAGAGAGAGAGAGAGACCGAGAGTGAGTGGGGGAGGGGCAGAGGGAGAGAGGGAGACCCAGAATCTGAAGCAGGCTTCAGGCTCTGAGCTGTCAGCACAGAGCCCGATGTGGGGCTTGAACTCACAGACCATGAGATTATGACCTGAGTGAAATCGGACACTCAACCAACTGAGCCACCCAGGCGCCCCAATATATTACTTATTCTTAATACTGCAGAAAGAAAAGTCCTGATAGAGTATTGGATAGTTTATTTGATCCTTTAATTTGCTTTTTCTTTTCTTTTCTTCAGGGAAAGCAGTTTTCTGAGGACAAAATAAAATTTAGGTGATTACTTTTGCCTTGTGGGTGTACCATTACTCCCCAAGAACCTGGTTTCCTGGTATCATAAGGAATAAAGTGGTTTTATAGCCTTTAAGGGATAGTTTTCAGTGTGAAAATGATAGATGAGAATAAGCCTGTAAGCATTTGGTCAGGTCCTATATGTTATCATAACGCAAGAACAGCTATTTTAAGTGTGTTGCCCAGGAAATTGTGCTCGATTCCCACAAAATATTTGTTTACAATGGTTGTATATTGTCTCAACTAGAAGAAGAGAAACGCAATGAGGAGTTGAATATCGAGACAGGGCTGTAGAGTTGATTCCTGAGCTTCCCTTAATCTGCAGCTAAAGAGGAAGAGCTGCCCCACTGGAGCACTGTCGTCTCAGTTCCCATAAAGGTGGTTTCTTAAGGAGGTCACTAGGTGTGACCCTCCATAAAATATTTGGTAGGGATGGGTTTTAATGGTGAAACGGTTTAAGGGACAATTTGATATAATTTATTAATGTGGGGGGGGAGTGGCTCCAATATTATGAACAATTAAACAAGGAGGCAGAGCTGGAGAGTAGAGCAGAGAAGTCGTTTCCAAAAAGAAGAAAAGACCTTCATTCAATGAGCACATGATTAGCACATGTTTAATTGCATTTTCATTCTTTGTTTTTTCATCTTGAACCAACCATTCTTCTGACTCAGCCTTTGTGGGGGGAGAGGGGGAGCAATGGCATTCAAAGCTTTTTAGAGTTTATAGACTCCTTTTCTTTCTCTCTTCTAGTAGAGCTAGACTCTCCACTTAAAGCAATCTTAGGACAGAAATAACTACCTTAATCTTTATTGAGAAAATTGTAAAATTACTTGTGAACATCTAATTCTGGACAGCAATTGCCGTGCTTGAAGAAAGGAGATTTTCTGCCATCCTAATAATTACTGCTGTGGTGAATAGGCTTAAGTATTTTAGAAATTATAATTAAAAATTCTTCTCATAAGACTTCAGAAATTGATCACCATAAGAAACCACATAGAAAAGGATTTACTTAACTTTGAGGAATATCCTCATACTAAGTTGTATAATTTTCAATTATCTTTAAAATTGTATTTGTTATTGCCAAATAAATATTTTCTAAATCCTATAAAATATAAAAGGGGTCCCATTGGTTATATAATGGTTACAAGTCTGGTATTATGTAAGATTACCTCAGTTCCTTCATTTATAAAATGAGGATAAATAAAACTTACTTGATAGAATTGTCATAAGGAAGGCATGTGAAGCATTGAACTCAGTGCATGGTACATATAAGCAAGAGGTGGCAATAGGGGGAAGAATAGATAGAAACAGGTCAAATCCCAGCCCTGCCACTTGTTAGGTGAATGACAACTTGTCTGAGTATTAGTTTTCTTCTCTATATGAGTTACTAACTTATCTATATAGTTATTAATAGTTCTTCACCCAGTGCTTGCTAAAAGTCTACCAATAAATAACAATTATATCATCTGGTAAACTAAGTGTGCTTAGGTTTCCATTTCTATTAAACTACAACAATAAGTTTCCAGAAATTCAGATATATATTTTTAAGGTCTAATAGTTTTAAATGCAACATTTAAATGAGGTGACATACATACAGAAGTAAATTCTTTTATCCTTCTTGGCAGGGTCACAGAGTGAACCTCTTTCCAATTTCATCACCCCTACCACATTTAGAATCTATTCTCTTCACACTGTCCTTCAAACTTGTGCTATTCCTCTCATTAAAATATCGATGTTTATCCAATTAGCAATTAGTTGTGTATTATTCTTTGCTATGCTTCTATGTTTATTTTGGTCACCTGCCATTCTTCTCTCTATCCTTGCTTGTAAATTTGGTAATTAAACAAATTATTGTATTTTGGCAGATCTCAACTTTTCATTTAATACCTCATGCACGTACACCTTGACTCTCTTAGTAGAATATAAACAAGCAATCGAGATATTTGTTTTATGCAGCTTTGTAACCCCACAGATTTCGAACAGTGTTTGCAAATAATAGGTATGTAATAATATTTGTTAATTTGATTTTTCTCTCATGGCGTTGTCTTGTGATAAAAATTAGATTTAACTTTTAAAACCAAATTATGACAGAGACAAATCTTAAAAAGTAGAGCAAAGCTAGTAATTACTAAACATGCTTAAGAATTTTAACAGAACCATCCATATATGGTCTATTAGGCTTTTCCACCGGTGCACGTTAAGTGAAATGGGATTAGTTATTAAACTTCTGATAATGGCACTAAAAATACCACTTTCTTAGTAGCTTATCATCACTTTGTAGGAGGGAATGATTTGCCAGTAACACATCTAACCCAAATAGGAAAACATAACATAGTAAATTAAGAACATGGTGACAATTTAGTCTGCCTCCGTGAAGTTTGCTTCAGGCTACACAATTATTTCAGTAATCAGATGCAAGCTGGTGCATTTATATTTGATTCTTTCTGGTATTTATGAGGCCACCAAAGAAAAATGTTAACATTCAAAAAAAATTATCTGACAATATACTTTCAAAACTAATTGAAAAAGTATGCTTATTAGTTTTACAATTAACTTTCTATTTACAAAGGCTCTCAACTTTGTTGACACTTAATTTTATCCATTCAGAAAACAACCTAATCCTATACCCCCCTCACTTTGATTTTTTTCCTACAAATATTGATCCTTAAAAATATAAAACCATTTTTATTTTATTTTTAAAATTAAAAAAATATTTATTTTGGAGAGACAGAGCATTTATTTATTTGTTTATTTATATTTATTTATATTTATTTTTGAGAGACAGAGTATGAGTGGGGTAGGAGCAGAGAGAGAGAAGTCATAGAATCTGAAACAGGCTCCAGGCTCTGAGCTGTGAGCACGGAGCTTGATGTGGGGCTTGAACCCCTGAACTATGAGATCATGACCTGAGCCGAAGTTGGACACCCAACCGACTGAGCCACTCAGGCGCCCCTAAAACCATTTTTAAAAGCAATTTTATCTGATATATGTATATATACATATGTGTGTATATATGTATATATACATATATGTATACATATATATGTATATGTATACATATATGTGTATATATGTATATATAAATATATGTATACATATATATGTATATGTATACATATATGTATATATATGTGTATATATATACATATATATATATATTTTTTTTTTTTAAGAGAGAGAGAGAGAGCATGTATTGGGGAGGGGCAGAGAGAGAGGGGGAGAGGGAGAGAGAATCCCAAGCCCTGATAATGTGGAGCCTGACACAGGGCTTGAACCCATTAACCTTGAGATCTGACCTGAGCCCAAACCAAGAGTTGGATGCCTAGCTGAATGAGCCAGCCAGGCGCTCCTCCCTGATATTTATTTGTCACACTGAGAGTCTTATAATAATAGACAAAAAAAAAACAAAAACAAAACAAAACACTCCACTAGGTAAGTACTCATAAGGCAAACTTTTCATTACATTTTATCTAATTCTCATTAATGTAGATAATATTTTGAAAAACTGTATTCACAATAGAGGAATAATTTTTAAATTATTTTCAAACTGGTATTTAAATATAACATTTAATTTTGAATTCATTTTTAGTGTTCAGGTATACAATGTTTTTCTAAGGGGTAGCATAATTCATGTGCTTATATAAGTTAAGGGTATTTAAATATTCACCTCAATATTCATGCTTCATTTATTACAATTATATTTAAATTTATTAATGGGACACCTGGGTGGTTTGAGCCCCACATTGGGCTCTCTGCTGTCAGCACAGAGTCAAATTCCTCTGTGTCCCTCTCCCTCTGTTCCTTCCCTACCCACGTGCATGTGCACTCTTTAAAAAATAAATAAATGTAAAAAAAAACCTTTAAAAATAAATAAATACATTTATTATTAAAGTGGAATAATTGAAATGTTTTCTTATTCATTTTTGGAATAGCTTTAAACTCCTTGTTTTAGATAAGTTTCCTTTCTTTTTCTAAGATTTTATTTTCTTTTTTTTTAAATTTTTTTTTTTTTTTCAACGTTTATTTATTTTTGGGACAGAGAGAGACAGAGCATGAACGGGGGAGGGGCAGAGAGAGAGAGGGAGACACAGAATCAGAAACAGGCTCCAGGCTCTGAGCCATCAGCCCAGAGCCCGACGCGGGGCTCGAACTCACGGAGCGGCGAGATCGTGACCTGGCTGAAGTCGGACGCTTAACCGACTGCGCCACCCAGGCGCCCCAGATTTTATTTTCAAATAATCTGTACACTCAACATGGGGCTCAAATTCACAATCCTAAGATCAAGAATCACAAGCTCCACTGACTGAGTAGACAGGTATCCAAATTTGGATAACTTTCTTGCATAACATTTTACTTTCATTTATTTTGACTCAATTTTCAAAATTTAAATAGTTCATGTAAATTTAATAATTTGGACATGTTATGAAATAAGGTTTGCTATACACATATCCACATCCCCACATCCTATAATTACAGATGGATCGATGCTACTCAGTATTACTCAATTTTATATTTCTTCATTTACATTAGAGCAGCTTATATGTTGAAAACACAACATAAAAATATGACTAGAAAACTCAGCACACAGTTTACAATTCACCAATCCATATCAGTTGATTTGATCTTTAACAGTAGTTTTTTTGAATATAAATATAAATAATGAGGATAAAATGTTGTACCATTTAGCTGATAATAAATGACCTCTGTCTTCCCGAAAAGCACATTCTCTCTAAAGCAATTATTTAAAGATGACAGTAACTCTTTGCAAAATACCAAGAAACTTTTCTTTTATAACTGTCTCAAGTTTGAGACAGAGACCGTTAATAAATATTTTACAATATTGTCCTATATAGAAAGATCTAATTAACTGAGATGTTTGGGGGGCTCTAGTGATGAGTTTTTTGCATAAATGGAAGTCTGCATTAAACAAAACTGTGTAATTTTCTTTAACTCAAGATCCCAAATCAACATCCCAAACTCATATGACCAT
This sequence comes from Leopardus geoffroyi, assembly GCF_018350155.1. Taxonomy (NCBI): domain Eukaryota; kingdom Metazoa; phylum Chordata; class Mammalia; order Carnivora; family Felidae; genus Leopardus; species Leopardus geoffroyi. Next base: position 14,272,241 of record NC_059326.1, on the reverse strand, counting down.
GTAATAGTTGACTCAAGTAACCCTCACCGACATCTCTTGGATCATACTTTGGAATGTTGTCAGTGATATGGTGTTTCCTCCTTTAAAAATATGTACTATGAGCCAGTGGCTATGTTAGCTCATTCATGCAACTTCCCCCTTGCTCAAGAGGGCAAAGACCTTTTCTGTTTTGATCACTGCTACATAGCTGGTGCTTAGAAATAGTGCTTGTTACAGTGCCTGTTTTGAGTGACTACTATGCTCTAGTAACTGTGTTTGGGAACAAAGGAACAAAGGTTAGTAAGGAGTATTTTCTACTTAAGAAGCTTAGAGTTTTGTATGAGGAGGACAAAGATATACACAATTACAATGTAATGTGGAACTGATGCTTGAATAAAGGCAGCAGAGACTTACGAACTCTGCTGGAGAGATCAAGGAGAGATGATGGCAGAAATAAGCCTTCAAAGGATAAAGAGGGATATACCAGGTGAACAAGGAGAGGAGAGGTGCTGACCCAAAGATACAGCCACACTGAAAAAGAGTAATCCCAAAAGTGTCCAACTCTAATAATGGTTTCTTAGCTGTTTTTTTCCTCTTTTCCTATATTGGAATGTTCCATAAATGAGTGAATAGATAAAGTAATTTTGGGTCAGCAAGAATTGTGATTGCCTCATCATCCCATAGTTTGATTTCCATTTGACTATTCCCAGGGAAACTTCTAGACTAGAAATTCAGACCAGAAATGGTAAAATACAGAAAAAGAAAGGTTACTATGGATTGAATGGTAAGAGAAGGAAGGAAGGATTGTGCCAGATTACACACAGCCTCTAGGCCTGCATAAAGTTTTTTGATTATCTTTAATATTCTGAACTCTAAAGTTCTTTCCCCTCAAAGTCTTTCTGAAGGTTGTGTTATAATCCTTTAAAAATACATCATTTTTATTGCTCTGAAAAAAATAAAGCAAAATAGATGTCTCTCTTTTTTTGTGTGTGCGACTCCCAGGGACCCCATTATATTCTCTAAACATATCATTTATGCCTTACAACGGTTCTATGAAATATGTAATAACCTCAGATTTCATAGATGGAAAGGAGGCTCCAGAAGTCATATACCAACCAGTCCAACCTACAGGTTCAATATTCAGTGAATAAATACTTAGTGCCTATTCTAAAATAGGCACTACTTCTAGAACTAGGGATTCAACAATGATCAAGAGTGAAAAGGTCTCTGCCCTCATGGAGTTTACATTCTCATGTAGTGAAACAGTCAATAAGTATCTAAATAAAGTAACAAAACTTCACTTTGGATAATGATTGGAATTACACAGAAAACACAGGTTAGCTATGGGACAGAAAATGACTGGATATATTATATGCAATGTGTTTAGGGAAAGCCTCTATGAGAAAAGAAAAGTAACATGTGAGTTGGTATCTCAGTGATGAAAAGAATCCAGCAGCCACCCGATGGTAAAAGGTTCTAGACAATTGAGAGAGCCAGCTGAGAAGGCACTGGAAATGAACTTGATATGTCTGGATAACAAAGTGCATGGTAGTGAGGTTTAAGCTTAGAAAGCAGGATCAAATGTGTTATGAAAACAGGCAGGGACAAGATCATTTGGGATCTTGAAGGTTTTATGAAAGGAATAGTAACAAGATCTGATTTCTACTTGATCTCACTCTGGCTGCTGTGTGAGAGGAAAATGGCTTAAGGTTATGTGGAAGCTAAGAAGCATATTAGGAGGATATTGCAGAAGTCAAGATGGAGACAATGGTGGTAGACAGCACTGGAAGGAGGTCAGAGTACAGATATATTTTACAGACAGGGCTAACTGAATGAGCTGATATAATACAGAGGCAGAGGAAGAGGTACTGGAGTACCTGGAGGAGTGGTGAGAAAAATAAAGAAATGAAAAATCACTCCTAACTGGAGTTCTGCTTCTAGTTTAGGGAGTAAGCTGTTAACAAACTGAATATTCCAAAGATAATCACCACAAAATCTAAGCAAAGCAGAAATAACAACCTGAGAGCTACGGAGGGTAAACAAAAGCTGTATGATTTTGGAGGGGAATTAAAACTCGAGGAAGTGATCAACACAGGGATAGTTATTCATTTTTGAGAGTTTGTCTTGAGGACGACTACAGTAAGGACAATGGTGCAAAGTGACTAAAACTGATAGAAAGCCTACTTCTGGACAGAGAAACAAGGGGAAGGAGGTTGAGGTAAACAGGGATGCTGAAGAGTAAAGTGGGAACCACAGAAAAGAGTGCCTGAGAAGGGGAATGGCAAATTCTATGTTTAAATTCTATTCAAGTCTCTTGCTGGATCTTGAGCCACACTTGAGTAGGACAGACAAAAACAACCTGAAGAAAAATCTGAGCCACAACTCACTATATGTGTGATGGAGTTTACAATTTGCGTCTAACCTAGTTAACTGCCTGCTAAAACAAGAATCGACACTCTTTGGAGGAATGTATCAGAATCCAGTCTCCATCACATAACATTTGCAGTTTCTGGAATACGGTAAATAAAAGCTAAAAGGAGTCAGAAAAATATGAACCATTGGAGGAAAAAGGCAATCAATGATGTCAACCACAAGATAATTCAGGAGTGGGAATTATTAGACAAGGACTTTAAAAGTATTTAGTATAATGAAGTAAAGGAAAATATAATCATAATTAATGAAAGATATGAAATCTCAGCAATAGAAATGTAAGAGAGAATCAAATGGAAATTTCAGATTGCAAAAGTAAAATTCTGAAATAAAAATTCACTGGATAAGTTTAATAGCTGAATGGAAATACAAAGAAAGTTAGTGAACTTGAAGACAGAAAATGATTGAAAAAAATTAAGAGCCTTAGTTACCCGTAGCACAGTATCAGAAGGTCTATTATACATGCAATCAGAGTCCCCAAAATAGATATTTGAGGAAATAATGGCCTCCAACTTCCCACATTTAGAATGAAATAAGTACACAGATTTAAGAAGGTGAATGATCTCTGAGAGGATAAAGATAAAGAAAACCACACCCAGGAACATCATAGTCAAACTGCTGAAAACTAAAGATAAAGACAATATGATGAAAGTGGATGGAGGAAAAGAACAAATTACATATGGGGGAAAATACAGAAGGCAGAAAACAGTGCAAAAACACCTTTAAAATATCGAAAGGAAAATAATATACTATCAACCCAGAATTCCACATCCAGCAAAAATATACTTTAAGAATAAAGACAAAATAATCGCCTTTTCAGCAAAAGGAAAAGTATGAGAATTCACTGACATTGAATGTGCACTATCAGACATTATGATAGGGAAAATTCTTCAGTCTGAAAGAAAATACTAGATAGAAACTCAAATATTCTGTAATGCCTGAAAGGCACTAGAAATGGTAAATGTTTGGATTATATAAATAACTATTTTCTCGGGGCGCCTGGGTGGCTCAGTCGGTTGAATGTCCGACTTCGGCTCAGGTCATGATTTCGGGGTTCGTGGGTTCAAGCTCTGTGTTGGTCTCTGCTGACAGCTCGGAGCCTGGAGCCCACTTCAGATTCTGTGTCTCCCTCTCTCTCTGCCCCTCCCTGGCTTACACTCTATCTTTCTATCCCTCTCAAAAAATAAACATTGAGGAAATAATAAAAATAATAACTATTTTCTCCCTTAATTTATAGAACATATATATAATGTTAAAGTAAAACTTATAATATGCTTTTGTGGGATTCCTAATGTATGCAGGTGTAATATACCTTACACAAGAAATACAGCACAAAGTATTTTGGATGGGATGTGGGGAGGCTAAATGGATATATATGGCTACAAAGTTTTTATATTTTACACAAAGTGGTAGACAATTAATTCTGTGTGGACTGAAAATTAAGATGTATAAAATAATCCCCAGACCAACCACTAAAACAAATATAATGCAAAGAGGTATAGCTAGAAAGATGATATATAAATTAAAATGAAATTATGTAAAATATTCAAATAGTCCAAAAGAAGAGAAGGGGAATAAATCAAAACAGAGGAGACATATGAAAAACAACATTAAAACTAAAGAGCTAAACCCAACCATATCAACAATTACATTAAATATTAATAGACTATTCCAACTGGAGGGCAGAGAAAAAAATGGATTAAAAAGCAGTACCCAACTGGTGTACTAGTGTACAAGACATGCGTCAAAAATATAAAGACATGGCTGGGTTGAAAGTAAATGAATAGAAAGAAGCTATATCATCTATATCTGTATCTGTATCTCTCTCTCTCTCTCTCTCTCTCTCTCTATATATATATATATATATATATATCAAAAATAAGTATAAGAAACTGGAGTGGCTACAGTATCACTGGGCAAAGTATACTTTAAAACAAGGGGTGGCACCTGGGTGGCTCAGCCGGTTAAGCTTCTGACTCTTGGTTTTGGCTCAGGTCATGATCTCATGATTTGTGAGTTCAAGCCCCATATTGGGCTCTGTGCTGACAGTGTAGAGCCTACTTGAGACTCTCATTCTCTCTCTGCCCTTCCCCTGCTCACACTCTCTGTCTCTCTCTCAAAAATAAACTTAAAAAAATTTACAACAAGGAATATTACCTGCAGTAGAGAGGGGTATTTAATCTTGGTAAAGGGGTCAATTCTTCAAGAATACACAATATTCACACATAATTAGCTAGTATCAGAACCTCAAAATATAGGCATACCTCAGAATCACTGTGGGTTTAGTTGCATATTACTTCAGTAAAGTGAGTATTGCAATAAAGTGAGTCAAATGAATTTTTTGGTTTCCCAGTGAATATAAATTCTGTTTACATTATACTGTAGTTTATGTAGTGTGCAATAGCATTATGCTTAAGAATATGTACATACCTTAATTAAAAGGGGTATTATTGCTCAAAAATGCTAACCATCATTTGAGCTTTGAGTGAGTCATAATCATTGGTCACAGATAACTATAAAAAATATAATAATGAAAAATCTTGAAATATTGTGAGAATTACCAAAATGTGACACAGAGGCACAAAGTGAGCAAATGTTGGAAAAATGGTGCCAACGGACTTGCCGGGTTCAGGGTTTCCATAAACCTGCAATTTGTAAACAATGCAGTATCTATGAAACACAATCAAGCAGAGCACAATACAATGAGGTATGCCTGTATGTGAAGCAAAATTGACAGAATTAAAGGGAGAAATAGATAATCCCATAATAATGTCAGGAAATTTTAATACCTCTCTTTCAGTAGATAGAATGAGTAGACAAAAAAAAAAAAATCACTAAAGACATATAGACCATCTGAACCATATTATCAACCACTTTGACCTAGTTTAAGTTTATAGAACATTATGCTCAATGACTAAAGAATGCACACTATTTCCAAATGCACATGTTATATCTACCAAAATATGCCATATGTAAATGGTCATAAAGCAACCTTTACATTTAAAATAAGAAATTATATAGACTATGTCCTTTGACTACAATGGAATGATAGTAAGATCTATGAACACCCCAAATATTTGTAAATTAATCCACACACTTAATAACATAAATTATTAAAGAAATAAAGAAGAGATTTCAAACTTGATGATGATGAAAGTAAAAGGAATGTGAGATCCTGCTAATGCAATCATTGAAAGAAATTTATAGCTTTAAATACTTACATTAGAAAAGAAAGAAAAGATACATTAGAACATCAATAACCTACGTTTGCATCTCAAAAAAAAAAAAAAAAACTAGAAAACTAAGAGCAAAGTAAACCTATACAAGTAGAAAAAAGAAAATAATAAAGGTGAGAGCAGAAATCACAGATTATTATCTGGCAGAGAATTTGTTAAACTAGCTAGCCTGGAGTCTAGCACAGATTTGCAAATCTCCCAAGAACTGAGTTTTTGTTCTGTGTGTGTGTATGTATATGTCATGTGGAGGAGATATCAGTATCTAGAATAATTAGCACAAAAAAATGTCCAATTTCATAATGAGCTTTGGCAATTGGAGCTCTTTCTTGCTTCTATAGCAAGAAAAATAAGTTTATATTAATTCTCTGAATTTGTTGGTAAACTGGTATTGAATCACTTCATTTGATTTGGAAAATCTTTATAACTAAATAAAATCTCAAGGTTTTATAATGTTACACCTTTATTGTGACATAAATTTTCATCAATGATCATAAATATACTTTAAGCTCTACTGTAAGATTATAAAAAAGGAAAGAGAGAGAGGAAAGGAGGGAAAGAAGAGGAGAATTACATCTGCCTTTTATCTTGAAGAGACAATCGTTTTCTTCAAAGATAAAGAAACAGAAGTTTCTGTTCCTAAAAGCGGTGATTTGAGATCCGTTTAGTGTTCCACTGAAGTTATGGTGGAGATAGACCAATCCATCAGTGAGAGGGAGCAAGATAGCAAATAATTAGAACGTTTTTTTGGATTCAATTTTCCACTCCTTGGCTTTATACAGACTTATACACAAATTCAATGAATAATCTTTTCCTTTTTAGAAGGGCAAGATGTGCTATTTCCCTACATTTAGAAGATCTGCTTAAAAAGTCCTCTAAATTTAAATTACCTAAATAGAATAACCAGAAATTTTTCAAAAACAAATGAACGTTTCAATGATGCTTTGACTTTTACCAAACAAACTTCAAAGAAAAATCCATACCAAAGGATTTTAATTAAAAGTTTGATAATGAAGGGGCGCCTGGGTGGCTCAGTCAGTTAACCCTTGGACACTTGATTTCAGATCTTCTGGGTGTGGGATGGAGCCCAGTGTCAGGCACTGTCCTGACAGTTCTCTTCTCTCTGTCCCCTCCCCTGAGCATGCATGTTTTCTGTCTCTCAAAATTAATTTTTTTTTAACAAAGGCATTTAAAATAATAAATTTAGATGCTAATTATTTTGGTGAGCTCATCTTACATTGAGCTTTATTTTAAAGTTGTTCTTTATTTTTGTTTTTTGTTTTTTTTAATTTTTTCAATATATGAAGTTTATTGTCAAATTGGTTTCCATACAACACCCAGTGCTCATCCCAAAAGGTGCCCTCCTCAATACCCATCACCCACCTAAAATTAAATATTTTTTTAAAAAGTTTGATGGATGCCTGGTGGTTCTGTCGCTTAAGTGTCTGAATCTTGATTTCAGCTCGGATCAAGATCTCCTGGTTCGTGAGTTCAAGCTCCCCCCCCCCCCCCCCCCCCCCCCCCCCCGCCCCAGGCTCCATGCTGACAGTGCAAGGGGCATGCTTGGGATTCTTTCTGTCTCCTTCTCTCTCTGCTCCTCCCCTGCTCTCTTTTCTCTCTCTCTCTCTCTCTCAAAGATAATAAACTTAAATATAAAAAATTCTTTGAAAAATTTGATAATGAACTTGCTATCATTTATTACTTATTCTATGATATATAATATATAATTACTAATTTAAGAGCACTGCATTTATAGTCATTTCAGATAGGATGAAAGTGAAATCCAGGGGAAGTCTTCAATTTCAAGTTTAGGAGGCTATCAGTAGAATTTTCAAAATCTTTTTTTTTTTTTAATGTGCTAAAGAATATGTGTTAAGAGGAAGCTTCTACTACTGCTTCAGTTTAACTCTCTAAGGTACTGCATTGGGTTGTCAGCTGTTGCAGTCGCTAGCCTTCAACTTTAGGATAACTGGACAAAGTACAATTTGAAACCAGTCACAGTGGTAGGGCTAGTTTAGGAAGGGTGTAAAGAAATAGCTTCTCAGAAAGAATGTGGATTATAATTACTGAATTTGGACTTAGCCAAAGTCCCAGCTAGCTAGAAGTACTAGTTCTGGAGAGTCAACCAATATATCAGGAAACAATTAATGGAATGTTCATCTGTGACCTAAAAGGTCATTAACAGTCACAATGTACCCTATTTGGATCTCTTTTGAATATTGCTGACTCTACTGAGTTTCTTATTGTGTGTCTCAAAATACCTTTGGTTCTAGGCAAGATTACCATTCTTACTATGAAATTATGTAGGGTAAAGAAAATTCCATGTATCCAAATACCTGACTTTCTTACTTACCTTCAGATCTCTCCAGGTCTCATGGCAACTTTGATCTGCTATTTTTATTGTTAGTATGCTTCTTAACTAAAACCCTTGGGATTGAATATGTTTTACAAACCATAATTTTTCAGATGTTAGAAAAATGGTATGGTGCAGCTCTTTATATTATGGATCATTCCTAGTAGTGTTTGAGTTACTACTCTCCAATCAAATAAATTAATATTTCTGCAAAGAAATGCACAAATATTTATACTAAATGGGATGACAACAAATAGCCACATATTGGTTTAAATTTAGTTCTGTCACCCAATATGACAAAGACATATGAAAAAATTTATGGTTTTCAGAGCTTTAAGACGATTCGATCAGTAACAAATCCTAGAAGTGAAACTCGTATTCACATTTGGCACAAATGCTAAATGAACACAAAATTTCATTATTTTGTTTTCCAATAATATTACTCAGTTGCCATACTACAATCCTAGCAGGTAAGCTTAAACTTTTTTTTGCTTTCATTTTCAAAAATGATAAGATCATAATCTTATTAGCCTCTTCAGGTTCCTCTAGATAACACTGATAAAACATATTGCATATAAAATATGAATAATGGCATTTGTGGAAAAGTTTATTTTTTTGATTTGTCCTATAACATTGCAGAGAAACAGTGTGCTTGTGATGCCTCCTACCTGCTATCATTCTTAAATCTCTCCTGTATACAGATTCTAGTACTAACTATGACTACAGTCATACTAATGAAAGCAGCATTATATGCTTGAGATCTGAGGAAAAACTAAATTCACATATAAAAATTAATTTACAAAACTAACATACATAATCATGTTTGAAGATATAGTAAGAATTAAGAAACAACTTCCTGATGACCTAGTCTGACAAGCTATGACAGAGATAGTCTTCAACCCACATGTGCAAAGTTTCTGATTTCACTTTTTTGAACGTTTTAGGTGTAGTTCTTACAGGAATTATGATGAGAACAGAAATTTCCCCTTTGAAATCTCTTCATGTTCCACATTTCCACAATTCAAATATATACACATATTATATTATTTCAAGCAAAGCTTAGTATTAAATTAATATGGAATTAAATAACATAGCAGTGTAGATCTGTAGAATGTATATGATTTTGTGCATGTTTTAACTCTCCTCATTATTCAGAGCCTTTCTAAATTATGTTTCTCCTTTTTATATCACTCTCTTCACATCTATGTTAACTGGCATAACTGCAATTTCACATTCCCTGATACGTACGACATATATGAAACTCATTTATGAAGAAAAGAAGGCTAGGTACACCCTTACACTTACAAAGCACATTGTGAAAGGGTGTTCTATTATCTCTAGAAACATTTGAATTACACGTAAAGCTTTCTTATGGTATATGAAAAGTGATTTAAGACTTCAGGTAAAAAAAAAAAAACTTCAGGTAAGTTGTAGGCATAAAATCACTGCTCCTACTCAATTAGGCACTTATATCAACAACATCAACAAAATAACAGTATGAACACTGATACCACAAAATATGCAGGAGTAGAGATAATACGATTTGACACTCTTCATGTATATATATATATATATATATGTATATATATATATATATATATAATCTATGATTTAAAATGGTGCTTCCTTTGCTACTCTGATTCAAAAAAACAGCTTTCTAAAAAAATCCTTAAGGACCTACTATGCCCAAGATACCTATCAGCACAAGGTACTTACTAGGTGATCTTGGTTTTCAGGAAGTTTATAATCTCTAAAATAGCATTACCATCCCCCACCCCAGACCCTTGCTTCACAAGAACCATTCTTCCTGAACTTCAGCCTGTGACCCACCCCCTCCAACAGCAACCCCCCCCCCCTCCGCCCCCGCCTGCCCCTCTGACAGGACAGGTAATATTTAATGCCTTAATTCCTTTTTTCTGTGGGCATGGATTCCCTAATTATTTGTTTATTCTAGTAGTTTAGCAAATATTGCAGATTCACTAGTTGTTAGACTGGGGGAAAAAAGGAAAATTCACTTCACTGAATTTAGTAGTTCTTAAAATACTGTATCTTGCATTTTCTTGTGTGTGGCCTCAAATAAGTAAGTCTCAAAAGAAAGAGTATTGTTAACTCTTTGTTTGTATTGTTATATCTTTGTTTTTGAGGAATTACAAAAGACCCAGCACATATCTAACCTGAGTGCTAAATGTAATGATTTTGATAGAAAAGATATTAGCACTGAATAGATCTGATGTTGGTCAACTTCCTGGGAATTTATTTCATTGGGCCCGTTTCACTTAAGCTAGAAGAATAAGTACACATGAATTAGACGTGACAAATGAATGGACTCATCCTATACCCCAATAAGTTTTAAAAATAAAAGTATAATAACAAAAAGTCTTATCAGGAAAGATAATGGTACAAATGTAAATTCTAGAACAAAGACGATGAATCAGAGTACTGAGTGCTCCTTGTTTGTGGACCTTCTGCCTTCAGAAAACACACACAACGAATATATACAGAAGCCCTACAAAAAAATAAATCATAGAAAAGACTAAAGGGCAGGTTATTTGTTAGAAAAAACTATATCCTTAGTCACATAAACTACTGAAGCAAATGAACTGAGATAGAATAATAAAATTAGTATACTTAGCTAGCAGTTGAACCATTTACAAAAAAGGACCACTTTATCTGTGCTCTTTTCTTTTGCAGAATCCAATAAACTGCCATTATATTCCTTCTAAATGGTTCCATTACAAGGATTCTATAACAACAGCCTAATCTCTTGATAATTATAATAAATGCTTGTAATCAAAGTAGGAACCATTTAAAATAGGAAGGAGAAAGGCTGTTTTCCATCAAACTCATTGTAGTTCTGTGACCTTTGAAGCATTCAGCTACAATACAGCTTTCCATCCAATCTTGTTCAAATAAATATTCAAGAAAATACTAGATCAATTCTAATTTGGATTGAGGTATTTTAGTATTTTCTGTTTCAGAATTTTAGATTGTGTTAACATTAAGAACAAAGAGACATCTTTGCTCAGAGTTTAAATTTCCAGAATTCAAGTGATAAATTATTTGATTAGATTTGTAATATTTCCTGCAGGGGAACAAAAGGAATAGCTGTTTTAGAAAACTATAATGATGAGCTATTCACAATGCTTATGGCTTTAAGGAAGTATTATTTTCCTAGAAGACAGCACATCTCAACACAGAAGTTGGGGCTGTGTTTACTTGAATAAACAATGATTTCCAGAGATCACATAAGTAACTGAAGGCTGATAAAGTTACGGGAAATGACTATATATGATCAGAATGGCTTTCATCTGCATTTTGTTAGACCAAGCATTGATTTCACTTTTCAGCTGTGAACAGCAAGAGGCCAGCTGTGGCCAGAGTGGGAGCAAACTGTGAACCAGGGTTACATTAGAGGGGGATTGTTTAAAAAAAAAAAAAAGTAATACTTTTTAAGACTTTTTAGCAAAAAAACTACTCTTTCTAAATGTTTGGAGAAATACATACAAGGGTTTCCACAAACTGTCAAAAGTGGTGAATACAATTTATGATAAAATGAAACCTTTGTGCTCAGTTGTGGGAATAAACAGAATTATGGGGAGAAAATAAACAAAGAGAAGGAAAATACAAAATATACTGCCTTCAAGGCAGAAACAACTACATTTTACTTGGTATTCCCAGATGTGCTAAGAGGAAATTTATGACAGCACACTGAAAAGCAAGATCCCCTTTGTGAAACCTTTCACATTTATTTAACTAAGCACAATCATTGAAAATGACCTTTATCCAAACCCTGCACAGCAGTCTTAAAATGATCTAAAATGACTGCCAGATATTCTTTAAATAACATTACTTAACTAAAAGTCATTACCCAGGGGCAATATTAAAGCACTGGCAAGTATTCACAGATCTATTTTCAGCAAAATATAACATGGGCTTAATGAAAAATTGATAACACATTAAACAAAAAGCTAACAACTAATACAAATTATCTCAGTTTGCCAGAATTGGTAAGAAATGTATGGTTTTCACATCCAAGGCATCTTATTTGCCTTTTAATGGAGATCAGCATCACAGGAAAAAAATCTAAAAAACAGAAATGCTTAATACTTAAAATTGTAAAAAAAAAAAATTGTTATACCCAGAAAAAAGTTTTCTAAAATACGTTTTAACTAAATAAAGTAAACTTCTATATTTGCCAAATGTAGTAAATTTCAAAAAAAAAACAAAAAACCCTGAACTTTAATTTATGGATTCCACCTATTGTCAAGATAAAGGGCAGAAGATTCCACCATTTATATCATTTCTTTTTTACATTCAAATTTGCATTCAATGGAAGATCAAAGCCTACTTAATAGGCTGGGAATGGAGAGATGGATAAAAGGTTGGTCAGGAATAATTGACAGTTGATCAAAAAGATGCATACTTGTGGATTCTGAAATTAAAAAAAAAATTCCGTTGTTTCATAATGCATTTGTTTCAGTTAGCAAAAACTGGACATACTCTGGGGGAAAGATTTTCCTCTATTAAGAGGATGATTAGTTCAGTAAATCATGGCTTCGAGATAAAGATGATTACTATATCTCCTTGATGGGAAAAGGAGAAGGGTATAGGAGGTTCATTTCACCACAAAGCAATTATGCTGAGCCAGAATGTTACAATTTATCATGGCTGAAAGATGACACTCACTGTTAGCCAAGGGAAACTGCTACTCAAATGCTCCCATCTAGATCAATACACCATGTTTTTTTTCCCCCCTTAGCAAAAAGTAATTATACAACAGAAACTTCACAATCAATACCTTCTCAGGCTAACTTAAACTCGGCTATATAGGCATGAAGGTATGGCACTGTAGACTGTCACTGAAGTCTACCCCATTAAATCCAAATTAAGCCTGTTCTTCGGTGCTGTTAATCAAATCTTTCTCAGTGTTATTTCAAGTCCTCAATACTGGTTCCTTGGAAATAAAGTGTTGTCAGGTTTTGTGTTTGTTTTTTGTTACTAAAACATACCAAGTTACTACTGACCATATAATAACGCTGGAGAACTGCTTTTAATTAACCCATTGGTATTTTTGAAGGAGAAAAAAAGAAAAGAAAAAAATCATTTCATAAGGTAAAAACAATCAGTGTCCCTACTCAGCGAAAACCTAAGTACTTCTGGAAGCATGTTTCCTAATTTTCTAGTTGAGGCTTTGACCTTTGAACTTCTAAATCCATAACCAGAACAATCCACAATTTTATAACATGCAACTGAATTTTTCTCAAGATAAACAATACTTGCAGTTACAGAGGTGAATCACAGATAATTGTACATACATTTATTTTATATACATGGATAAAAATAGGTGTAATAGTCATTTGAAAATCTATCCAAGTGTCAATTTGACAACTGCTTTTTGTGAGATAGAGCTTAGTCTTATAAACCAATCTAATATATCAGAAAAGGTTAAAGGGCATGGAAAAATCACTCCTTCAGTGAAAAAAATTTTGACATCCAATTTTCAAGTTGATTTATCAGTAGAAAGCTAAAATTGATAGGCTGCCATTACTGGGGGGTAGCCTGTCTAAGAAAGCCGTTACAAAACCTCTCGTTTTGATTTAGCCACATTAATCAATACAAACCTATACTGTTTCAATTTTTAAAACATTGATCTTCTGCTATAAGCTTAGTACAGGCACATTTATCAACAATCATAAAGAAAGCTCAATCTATTTTTAAACAAAGGTTTAGAAAATAAAATGATCAAATGAAATACGGGTTTACTTGTCTTATTGGTTAGTCATTGTTATCAAGAACGGTTTAGTCTAGTTAATCAAGAAATTGAGTTAAACTTTTTTATACTGTAGGAAATATCTATTACTTTTCACTTTGTTCTCAATTTTAACTACTCCAGCATTATCTCCTGGGTTTCTCAGTTATTTGGATCTACTTTCACAGATTGTCCTGGAGTTATTCTATTTTAAGTTACTCTAAATACTTGCATTTAAGTAGAGATAGAAATTTCTAGAGTGAATTGTTATTTAATATGTAAAATGCTTTTATTTGCTAATCAATAGCTAAAAATGACAGCAGAGATTGACAGAAAACATTTCAAAAGAATTTCAGACTGGGTGATAGCAATATTTAGGGGCAAAGAGGACTTAAATATTTCTGAACTCAAACTATATAGATGAAAATCCTGCTAATTTTAAAAACAGGAATTTTGCCCAAAGTCATCCTTCATGCTCTGGAAGATTCAAAGTAGAAAAAGTAAAAATCAATACACGTTGCAAACAAAGTGTACGTATTTATTGTCATATTATTAGTATTTTATTTCAAAGTGATATTAAGAATCTAGAGGACATGAGCAGAGGGAGTTACTACTATGGGATAATTTTGCCTTTAAATAATTTTCCAAAATGAAAGCATTCAAGTTATATATTTTGTAAGTATATTTATGTTTTACATTTAGAAACATTATGTATTTTCTATACATATTTAGCAAATATATTTATATTAAAATTTTTTCACATTAAAGTAATTATTTTATACATGAAATACTATCACATTTACTACTGATCTCTAAAGAAAATTATGAGAAAACAGAAAGGATGGGGAAGTGATGTAAATCATACATGTTAACTGTTATTTATTAAGATTCCCTTTCCGTATGTGCATGGCATTATGGTTAAGTTGTACAAAGCCAGATAAATGGATTCAGTCCCTACCCATTCAAAATGAAACAGGTAATAATATCAAAAGGTATTTTATCGTATTAAGCACATATCACAGATAAAACATTTCCAACTAACATGTTAAGTAAAAGAAAATACTAATTTCCTCAAGGTGTAAACCCAGAACATATGGTTTGTATTCTTTAACTAGGCAGACATAAAATGGTTAAAATAAAAGAAAAGCAAAACAAAAAAAATCAGTTATTATGAAATTATAAAGTTAAAACAAAAAATATTTAAAATTTACATTGTAAATAATCAAAACGAAGTACTTTGTGGACAATATATGGAATACACTCAAGCCAATCTCAATTTACCCAAGTCTAATAAAACTGTAGAACTTGCTAAAATTTTTCAAACAGTTAAGACTCAAAAAGGTTTACGTGAAGAACAAAAATAATGCTAGAAGAAGAAAATGTGTATCGTCAATGCAGAGTTTCAAACATAAGATATTTGAGTGAACAGTGGAGGGAGTACATTTTTGAAAGAGAAGGGTACAAGAAAAAGTAGATAAAATCTTCATCCAAATTCTGTTTGGTGATCTTCAAGTGGGTTCAAAATTAACTTTGGGAATGGCACAATAGTACACTCTTATCTCTCTAGAAAAGGTAGTCCATTTACATAATGGGCACAACTGAAAATGAGTATGTACTCTCTTAAAAATCGTTTTACAATTCTAGGTTGTAGGTGCTAACATACTCTGGTCTGTAAAGAAGAATAAGTTAAGAGAGCCTCGAGAAAAAATAGGCTTTAAGCTACTGTGTGATTAAATTATTTCTCTTGATTATATATCAGGCACTTTTGGACATGTACTACCTTTACATATGTCAAGGATTCTACTAATGCTTAAGAGATGTAATTTGCCCCTTAGTAATTTCTACTAAAGGAAGAAAAAAAATCTATTTAGTTAATAAAAGTTTAGGATAATTAAATAATCTTTAGAAGATGACAAATGATTCATTAACAAGGTACTAGCCTAACATCAACATTTAAAATTGATACTCATAATGCTCATTGGTTTTCTTTTTATTTGCTGACCCTGTCTTTGGTGTCTTATAGTCAGTTAGTCACTCAGGCCTTCCCAATCAGTGTATTTGCAGGGCCTGGATATTAGAATCTCTTTTCTCTTCAATCTTTATCTTGGTTCTAAAAACCACCTGGGCCTTTTGCTCGATTTATCTTTCCAGATGGGTCTGTCATATGACCAGCTCATTACAGCATAGCCCAATACTTATCTGACTGACTCCTTCATCACTATCCCAAACATGGAGGAAAATATCCATTTAGCTACAACATATAAAAGTGTTTAAACATATACACACACAAATATGCACCATTTCCTGAAATTCTTTTCTCTTTTCTTCTTTTAAAATACTGATAGAAATTTTATCAACATTATTCTTATCAACAAGGTCAATTTTATGAATAATTTTATTTTCTGTTTTCCAACTTAAAAAAAAATTTTTTTTTACATTTATTTATTTTTGAGAAACAGAGTGAGACAAAGCGTGAGTGGGGGGGGGGGGCAGAGAAAGAAGGAGACACAGAATCTGAAGCAGGCTCCAGGCTCTGAGCAAGAGGTCAGCACAGAGCCTGATGTGGGGCTCGAACTCACGGACCGTGAGATCATGACCTGAGTCAAAGTCAGACGCCTGACTGAGCCACCCAGGTGCCCCTCCCAACTTCTATATCTTTACTATCTTGTCCCATGTCTTTTTGAGCAACAGAGCTATGTAAAATACAACCCATTTACTGACTGTTGTCCCTAGGCCAGGAGAATGTCTGCACTAGGACTAGTCACTTCTCCTGGCCACGTCCTGACCTGCTCCTCACAGTGGCTCTCAGTGGTCTCTTCTTGTCCTTCTTCCAGTCAGACTACAAGCTCACTTAAAGGCATTCTTTCTGGGACACTTGAGTGGCTCAGTTGGTTGAGCATCTGACTCTTGATTTCGGCTCAGGTCATGATCTCACGGTTCGTGAATTCGAGTCTTGTGTTGGGCTTTGTGCTGACAGTGTGGAGCCTGTTTGGGATTCTCTCTTTCTCTTTCTGCTAGTCCCATGCTCGCTCTCTCTCTCTCTCTCTCCCTCTCAAAATAAACAAACTTAAAAAAAAAATTTAAGGCATCTTTCTAACCACACACTTTGACAATTTCCCTGACCATGTGGACCATGTGTTCTGAAGCAGACTCATCTTTTTTACTTGAGCTTTAAGAAGAATTTTTATTCTATTTCTTAATTCCCCTTAACTAATGCTATCTGTAGTTTATTAATTTTTTTTTGAGAAAGAGAGTATAAGAATGAGAGTGGGGGAGGGTCAGAGAGGGGGAGAGAGAGAGAGAGAGAGAGAGAGAGAGAGAGAGAAAATCCCAAGGAGGGCTCAGTGCAGAGCCCGATGGGGGCTTGATCTCATGACCATGAGATCACAACTTGAGCCCAAATCAAGAGTCTGACACCAGCCAGGGATCCAGCTATTTATAGTTTATACACACTGATTAAGCATAATTTGCTCCCGACTGACATTATTTTAATTTCTGACCTTAGACAATACATTTTTTTTTCTATTTTCAACTGTGATTGTTCTTAAACGTTCTGCCAGTCATCAAACCTCCCTCCTTTTAAGGACCCCTGATTCAGGAAGCCTTCCTAGGTGGGCAATTCTGATGAATGCTGTACTTATCTCTTCTAAAGCCTGTATTTAATTTCTCTTCCACTGAATTCTTTTAAACTCAAATTTAGCAAATCTCTAAGGTACTATTGGTATTGGTATGCATGATCACTATATATCAACTATATATCAATGATCTCTCTCTCTTTCTCTCTCTCTCTCTCTCTCTCCATCCCACCAGGATGAATTTAAGGGCAGAGGGCAAAGTAACTCCATTATGAATCTGTATCTGCCGGTCCACACGTTATATAAAAGCAGATGGCATGAGGGAATCCTGTGCTAAAGGTGGCACTGCTAATACCAGACTGATCACTCATTTGTTTCTAGTAAAACTTCAAACGTGAAATATAGCCCATAAAAGTCTAAACCAGGGGCTAAACCCAACTGATATGTTCTTTGTTGCCATAAGCATTTTCATTTTTGTTCAACTTAGCTCAAGAATTTTTGGTTCATGTTAGAAAAATTAGATATTTTTTTTATTATTAATGTGAATAACATTATAAATAACTGTAACACTTTTTGGAAATGTAAACCTATTACAAAGTTATGATAAAAGGAGAGTGAATGAGAAAGGACTCATGCCTTCCTTACTTCCAGGCTTATGTGGGAATAGTAGTAACAATTCAATTATTTTCATCATTAATTCATTTATTTCATAATTATCTATTGACCATTTTCATGTGCATTAGTGTTTCCTGAAATATATAATTTACTACCCAAAAGGCATTATACTACACAGAAATAACAATAGAGTGTTAACTCCAGATCCACTTAGCACTTGTTTCTTCTTTTATGTTTCCTGTACTTTTGACTGTAAAGTAAAGGCCAACCCTGTGGTACTTAAATATATGTTAAATAGAGTAGAATTAGATGATCCGTTCTGAATATGAAGACAGTGAAGGTAATAATACCAAAGAAGGAGTAGGTAGTGGCACTTTCATCCTTCCCAGGGAATCCTGTGGCCATTTGCTTCTTATTTAAGAAAGTACTGAGCTAATGGGATAAAGAAGCCATCATGAAGAAATTCTATGGGATTCTGGTACCATGACTACTATAGGAAAACCTTGTTATCATGTCATCAGAGTTTCAGCAGTAAATGATAAATATCCTGGCTAGTGCCGTATATAAGACGTTTCCCCTCACATTCATCACCCTGAGGTACTATATTGCTTGTTTCCTTTTCTCTGGTGCCCTGTGACCTCATTTTAACATTCAGTATCATATGACATGAATGCCTATTATATCTGTCATGGCTAAAGAATAATTGTTTTTTTTTCCCCCACTCCTCATCCATTTACTTATATAACTGGGTATTAAATATAATTAGACATAGAAGAATACAAAAAGGATTACAGAAAGACAAGAAACAAACTGTTTTTATGAATATAAAGCAATACCATTTTAATAATTAGCCAAATAAACTTGTTTGCACTGGGTGAAAAATTTCACTAAGAATCAAGAAGACTGCATTCTTTTCCTTATGCACTCCCAGTTCTGATTTAGTATCACCAAAGGCAGGTCATGACCTCTCAAGACTTATTTCCTTATCTGTAAAATTGAGTTGCCTACACAACCAGGTCTAATCTTTAGCTGGGCATTCAAGATCTTCCTTGATTGAATTTGAACTCTATTTTGCAGTCTTATCTTTAACTACTACCATTCTCATACTTTATTCTGGATAATTTAATGTAATGAGACGAGCCTGGCTGTTTCAGCCTTGTGCCATTCCTTGGGACTGAGAAGTCTGAATATTCATTTATAAAGCATACAGTCTTTATTATTTATTCTTTATAAAGCATACAGTCTAGTCAATGCTTCACTTACATATAACTAAATATTGCTTTATATTAACATTATAATTATCTAAGACTCGGTATGATCTCACAAACTAGACTACAGCTACTTGATGCTGAGATTAACTTCTACA
Source organism: Leopardus geoffroyi (assembly GCF_018350155.1). NCBI lineage: Eukaryota > Metazoa > Chordata > Mammalia > Carnivora > Felidae > Leopardus > Leopardus geoffroyi. Next base: position 14,252,941 of record NC_059326.1, on the reverse strand, counting down.
TTAATTTTTACATTTATTTGTATTCTACACAGTGCATAGCACAATGGCTGGTTGTGTGTCCTATCACAGAATGGTTGTTTAATACATATTAATTTGCATGAAAGAAGGCATATCCCCCCAAACATATTAATTAAACTACCCGTTAGTTAACAAATACAGTAATCTATGTGCCAAACACATTGCTAGAGGTTAGGCACTTGAACTCTTGAGAAGTTTTCCGTCTGAAAAGTTGTTATCTACTCCAATTAATCACCCTTTGACAACTTAATATTATAATACTAGTCAACTGAATCACTATTTCAGTAGGAAGAGAGGAAAATCATATGACTATTATGATGAATAAAAAAACATATGACAAAATTACAAATTTATTCAGGATAAAATCTTTTAACAAACCAAAATGGAAAGGGAAGGGAAATGAACTTTGTTTTTACCTGATAAAGAATATCTACCAACCAAACAACCAACCAACCAACCATGTTCTGGCAAATATCACAATTATGGCAAATTATTTAAAACTCTCCCCTTTCCATTAGTAACAAGACAAGTGCTATTACATTTCAATTCAACATTGTATCAGGGGGCTTGGTCATTAGAGTTAAGTAAGAAAAACGATGTCCCCAACAGTATACAGATTAAAAAAAGAAGTAAAACTATTAGTATTTGCAGGTGATAGGAAGTCTAAAAAATATACAAATTATTATAATTAATAAGTGAATTTGGCAAGGCTACTAGATAAAGGTCTATGCAAGGAAACAGTATATTTCAGTCTCAAGCTCACAGTTAACTTTTTAAAACAATATTTGCAGAAGTTACACAAAAACATCAAATACGTAAGAATAAATCCTATGAAAGATTTACAACACCTACACACTAAAATGAGGAATTATACTGAGAGAAGTTAAAGACCTATGTAAATAGAGTCATATATCATACACATGATATGGTTTATATTTCAGTATTTAAAGATGTCAATTCTCTCCAACTTGCTCTATAGATTCAATGCAATCCTAATCAAAATTACAACATATTTTTTGTTGCAGAAATTGGCAAAGCTGATTGAAAAAATTACAATGGAAATGTCAAGGCCAAGGGTAACCGAGAATCTGTGAGAACCACAGAGCTGAAGGATTTGCATTTCTGGGTATCAAGACCTATTTAGAGAGCAATGGTAATAAGGGCAGTGTGGGATGGTGCAGGAATAGGCAAAGTGATCACAAGTACTGAAGAAAAAGCCCAGAAGGTCCAAGACATACCCAGAAAAAGACATCTTAGTACAGTGAGGGGAAAAGCATGGTCTTTTCAACAAATAGTGCTGAGTCAAATGAATGTCCATATGGTTAAACATTAATCTTGACTTCTACCCCTTGCCATACACAATTCCAGATGGTTTCCAAATCTGAAGATGAAAGGCAAAGCAATAAAACTTTTAGAAGAAAACCTAAGAGGATATCTCTGTGATGTTGGAGTAGGCAAAGATATCTTTTTATTTTATTTTATTTTATTTTATTTTATTTTATTTTATTTTATTTTATTTTATTTTTATTTAGACAGAGAGAGAGAGAGAGAGAGAGAGAGAGAGAGAGAGAAAGTGTGGAAGCAGAGGGGAGGGGCTAAGGAAGAGAGAGAGAGAATCTCAAGCAGGCTCCATGCTTAGCACGGAGCCTGATGAAGGACTCGATCCTACAATCCCGGGATCATAACCTGAGCTGAAATCAAGAGTCAGACACTCAACTGACTGTGCCACCTAGGCACTCCAAGGCAAAGATATCTTAAACAAGAAACAGAAATCATTAACCATAAAAGAAAAAATGGATAATTTGACCAAGATATAGGAAAGCAAAGGGCAACACACAAGAGTGGGAGACGGTATCTACAATATATATATCCAGCTTCAGATCCAGATTATTTAATGAAGTCTTACAAATTAGTAAGAATAAAAAGGCACCCAATAGAATAATAGACAAAAGACTTATACAGACACTTGACATAAATGGATAGGCAAACTTTTACTGGTCATTATAAAAGGTACTCCATTAGTCATCAGGAAAATGCAGATTAAGACAGCAATGTAATACATTTAACTTTGAACTGAATGGCTAAAATGAAAAAGACTAAAAATGCCAAGTGTTAGAGAAGATGTAGAACAAGTAACTGAGCACTCTGGACAACTGTTACACCATAAAGCTAAACATAAGCTGTACTATGCCTTAATAACCAATCCTAGGTATATGCCTAACAGAAATGTATTTACTTGCTCATCAAAGAAATAACAAAAACAAATACATATTAAAATGTTCACCGCAATACTATTCATACTAGTCAAAAGTATATTCACAAAATGAACTAGTATATAGCAATGAGAATAAACAACCTAAAACTATAAGCAACAATATAGATGAATCTCACCAATGTTATATTGAGTAAAAAGTACCAGACAAAAGAGCTCATACTATGTGATTTGTTCATATAAATACAGAAGTAGGCAAAAGAAATATATCATCTTAGAATTTAGGACACTGGTTATTGGTAGATAGGTGGGCGGGAAGTACAAGTGGGGCTTAGAAGCCTTAGAAGAGACTTTAGAAGGTTTGGTAATGTTCTGGTTTTTTGTTTTTTTTTTTAATCTAGGATAAGTGCATAGATGTTTTTTCGGTTTTTGAAAATTCATTGATCTGTCTCATTATGATATATGCACTTTTCTGTATGTATCACACTTTAAAGTAAAAAAAAAAAATCACTGTTTCTGTTTGCCTTCTTCTTTCACTCTGAAAATCTATGGTCTATTTTGCTGCTTATCTGAAATTCACATCTATCAATTTGATTTACTTACCAAGTAAAATCTACCCAAGACCCTCCAAACGCTGACTTTATTTGCATTGTTTACCAATACATGAAGGGAAATGACAAAGCTAACTTAAATTTTTTTTTTTTTTTTTAGCGTTTATTTATTTTTGAGACAGAGAGAGACAGAGCATGAACGGGGAGGGTCAGAGAGAGGGAGACACAGAGTCTGAAACAGGCTCCAGGCTCTGAGCAGTCAGCACAGAGCCCGATGCGGGGCTTGAACTCACGGACCGCGAGATCATGACCCGAGCCGAAGTCGGCCGCTCAACCGACTGAGCCACCCAGGCGCCCCAAGACAAAGCTAACTTAAAAAGCAGAGGATGTTAAAATGGCCAGCCAATGTCATGATATAGTTTAAATATACCAGGAAACCTCCAAAATATGTTTACAGCGACCAGTTGTATTTTCTTGAGTTTGACCACAGACTTCCATTCCTATGAGTTATGAGCCTGTTTCTATCTTTTAGTTTCCACTAGAAAGATAGATTTAGGCCTATCTATGAGGGAGAGACACTTTATTAGGGGTTTGTTTTTCAGAGGCCATGCCAGCCAATGGGGCCAGAGAAACTTTTGGAAGCAGAGACCTCTGAAATACAAGGTAGAATGAAAGAAAAATAGATTTAATTTAGTTTGTGTAGGCCTACTCTTAGATTCACACATACATATATATACACATAAGCACATTCCTCACTTTGTATATCTAAATTTCTTTTTTCCCCAAAACAGTAGGATTCAATGGTATATCAATTAAATTCTGATGTATCATTATCAAAGTTATTATTTTGTTCTTCTAATTTTGTTCTTCTAATCTTAAAGCTACCCTGAAATCAGAATAATTATGGTGGTTTTTGGAAAGACACTACAATAGGATGACACTCTCTCCTCTCAGGTACTCTCTTTTTTTTTTTTAATTTTTTTTTTCAACGTTTATTTATTTTTGGGACAGAGAGAGACAGAGCATGAATGGGGGAGGGGCAGAGAGAGAGGGAGACACAGAATCAGAAACAGGCTCCAGGCTCCGAGCCATCAGCCCAGAGCCTGACGCGGGGCTCGAACTCACGGACCGCGAGATCGTGACCTGGCTGAAGTCGGACGCTTAACCGACTGCGCCACCAGGCGCCCCTCTTAAAGTGGTTAGTAAAAAGACCAGAATAAGAATAAGGGATTTCAATGAAAAGATCCAAATCAGTGTTCTTGTTTTTGGCGGGGCGTGAGTCTGTGTACCTGTATGTATGTTTATGGTTATTTATTTGTTTTGGTTGGATAAATGGAAGACAAGCATGACAGAGGCCACTAAAGACAGGGCCTTACTGGTGGAAGTCTCAGAATTTATTGGGAAGTTACTGTAAAGGCAGGAGTCAGATGGCTTCCAAGATGATATGGTATGGTAAAGCACCAAGCCAAGAAAAGAATTTAAAGACAGCTTGATGGCTGAATACCTGGAATGGATAGGTAAAGACAACTGGGATCTGAGCTAGAGGCTTATTTATTAAAAGAAGTAAATTTTAACAAGGCAATAGAATGAGAGGCAGCACTATGTGGATGATTATGTGTTTCAGATGTAAAAGTTTGGAAACATTTCGAATTGGGTGAAATTAACCATCAAAACCATAGAGAATAGATCAGTTCTAGCAGTTTTTTGGTGAACCTTTTGGGTTTTCCACATTGAGCATCATGTTGCCTGTGAGAGTGAAGTTTGGCTTCCTCCTTGCCGATTTAGGTGCCTTTTATTATTGTGTGTGGTCTGACTGCTGAGGCTAGGACTTCCAACACTATATTGAATAATAGTGGTAAGAGTGGACATTCCTGTCATGTTCCTGACCTTAGGGGGAAAGCTCTCAGTTTTTCTCCATTGAGGATGATATTAGCGGTGGGCCTTTCATATGTGGCCTTTATGATCTTGAGGTATGATCCTTCTATCCCTACTTTCTTGAGGGTTGTTATCAAGAAAGGACGCTGTATTTTGTCAAATGCTTTCTCAGCATCTATTGAGAGGATCATATGGTTCTTATCCTTTTATTAATATGATGTATCACATTGATTTCTTTTCAGATATTGAACCCATCCTGCATCCCAGGAATAAATCCCATTTGATTGTGGTGAATAATTCTTTTAATGTATTGTTGGATCCAGTTTGCTTGTATCTTGTTGAAAATTGTTGCATGCATGTTCATCAGGGAAACTGGTCTGTATTTGAACGGATACATGAATTCAGCAAAGTCACAGGATATAAAATCAACGTAATAGGTTGTATTTCTATACACCAAAAATAAAGCAGCAGAAAGAGAAATCAAGGAATCAATCCCATTTACAACTGCACCAAAATCCATAAAATACATAGGAATAAACCTAACCAAAGAGGTGAAAAATCTATACACTGGAAACTATAGAAAGTTTATGAAAGAAATTGAGGAAGACACAAAAAAATGGATAAACATTCCATGCTCACGGATTAGAGGAACAAATACTGTTAAAATGCCAATCCTACCCAAATAAATCTACATATTCAATGCAATACCTATCAAAATAACACCAGCATTCTTCACAAAGTTGGAAAAAACAATCCTAAAATTTGTGTGGAACCAGAAAAGACCCTGAATAGCCAAAGCAATCCTGAAAAAGAAAACCAAAGCTGCAGGCATCACAATTCCCGGCTTTGAGCTGTATTACAAAGTTGTAATCATCAAGACAGTATGGTACTAGCACAAAAACAGACACACATATTAGTGGAACAGAAGAAAAAACCCAGAAATGAACCTACAAATGTATGGCCAACTAATCTTTGACAAAGCAGGAAAGAATATCCAATGGAAAAAAGACAGTCTCTTCAGCAAATGGTGCTGGGAAAACTGGACAGCGACATGCAGAAGAATGAACCTGCACCACTTTCTTATACCACACACAAAAATAAACGCAAAATAGATAAAAGACTTAAATGTAAGACAGGAAACCATCAAAATCATAGAGGAGAAAAGAGGCAGCCACCTCTTAGACCTCAGCTGTAGCAACTTCTTACTAGACATGTCTCCGGAGGAAAGGGAAACAAAACCAAAAATGAACTATTGGGACTTTATCGAGATAAAAGCCTTCTGCACAGCAAAGGAAACAATCAGCAAAACTAAAAGACAACTGATGGAATGAGAGAAGATATTTGCAAATGACATATCAGATAAAGGGTTAGTATCCAAAATCTATAAAGAACTTATCAAACTCAATCTCCAAAAAACAAATAATCCAGTGAAGAAATGGGCAAAAGACATGAAAAGACACTTTTTGAGTGAAGACTTCCAGATGGCTAACAGACACATGAAAAGATGCTCAACATCACTCATCATCAGGGAAATACAAATCAAAATCACAATGAGATACCACCTCACACCAGTCAGAATGGCTAAAATTAACACCTCAGGCAACAACAGATGTTGGCGAGGATGCAGGGAAAGAGGAACCCTTCTGCACTGGAATGCAAACTGGTGCAGTCACTCTGGAAAACAGGATGGAGGATCCTCAAAAAATTAAACATAGAACTACCCTATGACCCATCAATTGCACTACTAGGTATTTATCCAAGGGATAGAGTGTTTCAAAGGGACACATGCACCCCAATGTTTATAACAGCACTATCGATAATAGCCAAAGTATGGAAAGAGCCCAAATGTCCATCACTGGATGAATGGATAAAGAAGATGTGGTACATACATACAATGGAATATTACTCAGCAATCAAAAAGAATGAAATCTTGCCATTTGCAACAAGTAGATGGAACTAGAGGGTATTATGCTAAGTGAAATAAGTCAGAGAAAGACAAACATCTGATAAGATAAGTTAACATAAAATAAGATATTACAAAACAGCCCATCAACAAACAAAATATCTCAAAACATAATCTTGGTTCTTATCAGCTTTTCCCTTTTTTTAGCTCTTAAAATAAACATGAAAACACAGGGTATCTGATTGCCATAGCCTTGTCATCATCATAGAATTTATCCTCTTATCAGGATGAAGGAGGCTTGAAAATCTGCTAGAAAGAAATGCTGGACATACTGCTCCATATTTGAGCTCCCCAGCCTTCTTAGTGGGGTACCATACTGTCCACCCTAATAGGCTTGTAATAACTTTTCAGCAGCCTCTATTAGCGCCTGTGTCCACAACTTCACCCCCACCTTTTCCTAAATGCTCTACAAGTCCAAATCCCACTCTCCCCTTCAACAGCCTAACCATCTCCGGGGAGAACATCCTATTTCTTCTATTTCTTCCATCCTCAGTGTCACCCAAAGACTGCTTCAACCTAGAGACTATTCTGCGGATCTTGCACAATTCTAGACAACTGGGATAATTTATAGAGTGAATGAGAAAGAGGAAAAGAAGATGAACTAAAGACTATGTGTGACACCAAAGTATTTGCCTTTTTCCTAAAGTAGGATGTGTCACATACAAATCTGGATTTTGTGAATAACACAAACATCATAATCATATTATAGCTTACATGACAGAAATTCTAAATGAGGAAAAAAATTAGATTTATAAAAATGTTTAGACATTTAATCCATAGCAGTGAAGTTAAATTTAAGTAAATTGAAGATGAAAGAAACAACATTCTTAAAAAGTAATGAAGACTTTCATTCTGGAATGATTCCAACATTCAAATATAGCAGCCATATCAATGAACAAATACCAGACAGCAACTTCATAACGTTTAAGGGCTCCATACTGTACAACAGTGCCCTTAATGGAAAAGTTAATGTAGCATTGAATAAAACTGAGCTGTTCAGCTGCTGCAGTAAAACCTTTAGATCATGGAAATAATGAGTCATTTTTCTTTCCCTATTCTTGACCAAAAATAAAAGTTAAAAAAAAAAAAGAATAAAAAAGGAATAACAACAGCAAAAGGTTTATGATCATACTACCCAAATAGTTCCTGACAAATTGCATTTTCATTAGACATTTTCTCTTATAAATACTTGTGAGGTAAAAAAATATTTAACACAGAAATATTACCTTTCAAATATTCAAGATACAACAATTTGTCTACTAAGTAACTGGAAACAACAGCCATACTAATTCAGTTAACTATGAAAAAAAAAGTGATTTAGGAAACATGCCTAACGTTTTCCCTAAACTCCTTAATTTTTCTGACAATATATTCTTGATAACTTGTTATTACAAAGCCAAAGTTTTATCATTTATTATAAATTTCAACCTCCCAAATGCTATGGTTTCGAGTATAGTTTCTGGGAACATAAGTTAACTTGCTACCTTGCTAGATATTTGTGAAACGATATAATAAGGTGTATGCCTTGTTTGTATTCTATGAAAACATTGCTGTACATTTCTATTATGTTATAGTGGAAGTAAAGACTGAAATATGTAAAGGTGTTAAGTCAAGAGGATGAGACTTGTCATAATCTTATTCTTTGAGTAAACAGAGGAAGGTTTTCTAAGGTTTTCTTTTTTTAAACCACTCCACAAAAAAATAGCGTAACTGTCTTAAACTTCATTTGGCAAATTTAACAAGAACCTACTGAACACGTAAAACAGAACATGACTTTGGAATAGGAGGTGGCCCAGAAATGGCATAATTAAAAGCTCTTGAATCAAAATAGATGTTTTAGGTTTTAATCAAAAATCAAAAGAAATGTATGTACGCCATGAGTTGTAAATCAGATTTCACTATGCAAACAAACACGTAATCTAGTATAAGTGATCAAAAGTTGTGTGTGTACTTTTTTGAAAGGCCAGGAAAATAATGCCAAGGTGCTTAATAATAGTTAATTACTCAAAAATAAAGAAAAACAAATCTATACACATTTTAACCTCAATAATTTTTAAAAAGCTGTCCAAAACTTTTAAAACCAAAGGCAGAATTTCTGACTTTATAGGATTATAGGTGATATTGTTTCTCTTGGGAAAACAGAACTAATGGAAAATACTGTCACAGTTTTATTCAGGAAAGTTATTTTTACTTAATATTCTATCCATATATTCCCATGTATTTATAAAAGTATAATGCCAATGAATAAATGTTTTCATTTAGATAATAGTGAGAAGTATAAACGAAAACTGTAAGATAAATTATTAGAAATCAAAATAGTAAAGATATCAAGCCTCTGTAAGTGTTTTGGGCCTGAAATATGCTGGTAACTATTCCAATGATCAAATATATTACTATACATATTTAAATTAAAAACATATAACGAGGAGTGCTTGGGTGGCTCAGTTCTTTAAGCATTTGACTCCTGATTTCAGCTCAGGTCATAATCTCACAGTTTGTGAATTTGAGCCCTGTGTCAGGCTCCATGCTAACAGTGCAGAGCCTGCTTGGGATTCTCTCTCTCCCTCTCAAGAATAAAAACAAAAAACAAAAAACAAAAAAAAACTTCAAATATATAAAAGAGTGAAAATGCCAATAAGTTAAAATTCAGGTTTGCTTTAAAATTATTACCAATTTAAAATATTCATTAACAAGCATTTGATGAAATTACAAAATTTTGTGTTCTAATTTACAGTCCACAATTCTATGATATAGTTAATATGCCACATTTTTCTTTCTTTTTTTTTTTTTTTAATTTTTTTTTTCAACGTTTATTTATTTTTGGGACAGAGAGAGACAGAGCATGAACGGGGGAGGGTCAGAGAGAGAGGGAGACACAGAATCGGAAACAGGCTCCAGGCTCTGAGCCACCAGCCCAGAGCCCGACGCAGGGCTCGAACTCACGGACCGCGAGATCGTGACCTGGCTGAAGTCGGACGCTTAACCGACTGCGCCACCCAGGCGCCCCAATATGCCACATTTTTCATATGAAAAATATTGAAGCCTGAAGAGGTTATGAAATTGCCAAAGTGGGCTCCTGGGTAGCTCAGTCTGCTAAGTGTTGGACTTTGGCTCAGGTCATGATTTCACGGTTTGTGGGTTCAAGCCCTGCATCAGGCTCTGTGCTGACAGCTCAGAGCCTGGAGCCTGCTTCAGGTTCTGTGTCTCCCTCTCTGTCCCTCCCCAGCTCATGCTCTGTCTCCTCTCTCAAAAATAAATAAACAAACAAGAAAAGAAATTTTCCAAAGCTATACAGATCTGAAGCTCTGGAGATGAAACCTGAATTCAAGTCTCTCTGAGTCTATAGCTCCAACATAAAGTTATCCATATAATTAATAACCACTTAAAAATTAATTTTTGCAACTTAAATTTTAAACTAAATTTAACAATTTAGTTTACTTTTATTATATACAAAGCTTACTAAATGATACACTGAAAGTAAGAATTTTGCCAAAATATATAAAATATTATAGTTAAAATATTTTCAATTTCCTGAATAATATGATTAATTCTTTCCATTTTTCAAGGTAAAGCAGAAAGTTAGAGTTGGAGACAGAGGCCAAATGTACTCTTACTTAATTATTTATCTGACCTTAATAATTTCTGAAAAGTTAGCAAATATGCCCAAATAATAATTACTATTATCTTATTTCCCAATAATAATTAATATTTGGGCATACTTCATAATGTTTCAGAATTCTCTGAGACCAGTCATATTCATTCATCTTTTCATTCATTCATTTATTCTTTTATTCATTCACTTCTTTACTGACTCAATAATATTTGTTTACAGACCACCTCTTATATGCCAGGCACTCTGACACATGCCAAGACTTCCGAAGAATACAGAGTTTTGGCTATAAAGGAAAAAAATAAATATACAATAGAGTAGGGATATAAATAAGAAAGTGTTACAGAAGCACAAAGAAGGAAGAAATGAAACCTAAAGTGGTAATACTCCAGCTGTTTTATTCACTGTAAGGCCTCACAGGAGACCTAGCTAAAGATATCAAGTGGACAGCTGGAAATTCTGATCTGACCACATGGCATTTTAACAAAGGCCAGTTAAATGTTTATTTTTTAAAAATCTTGTTTTATTTTTTTTTGGGTTTTCTTGTGTTCGTTTATTTTCCTGGGACAATCATTAAGGTATTCTGTTAGTCAATCAAATTGGCAGGCTACTGTAATTTTGTGGTTGAAGGAAGGTGGGTGAGACATTTCAAAATAAAAATCATTTTAATGGCATGGTTTCAAGTGGGACAGAACAGGGGTGGATACTGAAGAAATTCAAGAAAATTGAAGAGACAAATCCAAGGTATTTTATTTGTCTAGGTTCTGAATTATACCCAAATTAGAAGAGCAGAGAACAGTCACAAAGTCTGAGTTAGGAGCACACATAAGGTTGTGAGATGACTATCATTTTATAGATCAAAAAAGTTGAATTTTAATTGAAAATAATCTGGAAGATGGTAAATAAAAAGTAGTTGGGATTAACTAGAGAAGAAAGCCTTAATTGATTTATCAAATTTATTTTAAACTAAGTATAACAGACATGATGCTCCTCAAGGGAATGACTGATTACAATGACATCCACTCATCACTTAAGTGCCCTTGAACTATTAATACTTAGAACCAATATTTGTCTAACTCTGATCATGGCACCATCAAATTTACTGAATGGTGAAAACTTTAATTATCACTTAATTATCATATACTTAATAAGTGCTTTTAAAGAAGTTAAGGTATTTTGTAGCTATTTGATATGTTTGTTAATTTACTGGTTAAAAATGTAACTTAAAATATTCTAAAAAAAACCATTCCGTTTACTCAGTTGGATAAATCTAGTTTATAAGCTTTAAAAATGCCTATATGATAGTTTATATTTACTATTTTTTTTTGCCTAGGCCTTGAAAGTCTTTCTTAATCCAGAACATAGCCATACTTAATTTTTAAGGTTTATGTTAAGACTGAAAACACATAAAAATCCTTCTTATGTAATATCCCGTTACCTAGCTCTGAACAGTGTTTTTATCTATTGAGTGCTTGATTGCAATTTGGTAGCTATTTACTGAATATTAACAGCTAACAGAAAAGAATCCCGCCTAACAGAAAACAGTTTCTGTCTTAACACTGTCCACAATCAAATTTTTGGGGCTCTTATCATTTTGAAAGGCTATTAAAAATACAAGTATTATTAGGGCTTTGTTACTTAAGGTAAAGTAGCTGATCATTTATTTATTAAGTATTACACATCAACCTTCTCTTCATGGAAGACTGTTTTTCAACTTGATGCTAATGCTCAAAGATTTAATTAGTAAGGTCAATCTTATTTTTCCTGGGGTCTTGTATCATATTAGTAATTGGCCTTCTTTTCTGACAGGGTTCAGAGCCCTTCATTTTCTTAGTTTTCTGCCTGGGTTGCTACTGAAAATGCTTATGATGGTCTTTTTATAGATCTGTTATATATATTTTTATAATAACTTGTATAAAAATATAATTTCTATGCTTTCCCCCATAGGTTTTACATTATACAGCACACTTTGGTGTTTAGAATTTATCATTATCATGCAAATTGGATTATTAGTAGCCAAAGTATAAAATCCTATTTGAAAAGAGGCTTAGAGGTTTTATCATACCAAACTAAACTGACAAAAGTTTTTTTACATATGGAAATTGGGAGGCAAAAGTAACTTGTTTTCAGATCATTTCATCCTATAGATCTATTATCTAAGCAGTAAGAGTATTAATAGCATTTATGAGTTGGATTTTCTTCTAGTTTGTGGACGTGACCTCTGGAATGTGGTCTAGTGAGAACTGGGTGTTACGTCCTTTTAGTTTCTCCCACTGATTTATCTTAGTGTTTCATGTTAATTATTATTATTATTTTTTGGAATGCCTCACTGTCCCCAATTATTTTTCCTGAATGCCTCAATAGATGCTTACAAAATGAGTGGTGTAAAAAAACTACTGAAGTAAAAAATTTATGTTTGAGAAATTATATAATGGCAAGTATTTTTTAAAAATGAATATAGAAAAAATAAAGATGTAATACAATGAAAACACAATAAAAAGCTATATTAAAATATCCTTGCAGAAACCAATTTTACTATTTTTGGAGCCTTAAATATACCAAAAAATTTAAACTGCTTTAAAAAATGTCATAATACAAATATTTTTTAAATCTATTTCCTTTTTCTTTTAATGATAGGACTACAAGGTACTGCAAATATCTGAAAATAGAACACAAACTGTAATACATAATTATTTTCTAGTGTTACTTGTTAGAAAAAGGGGGTAGTAAAATGCTTCTGTAACATTACTACTATCTGGGCCATATTTATTCCATCACGTAGTTAATTCCTAAAGCTGAAACAATCATTACATTTTGATGTTCATCTGTTTTATTGAACTACCCACAGGGAGATTTATGGGAATGCTACCATGTCAGGGTCACAAGATTAAGTGAACAGTGATGACAGTAAACACGCCATTTCTCTATATTCCAAAGGGTTTAACTCAGTTACTTAAAATGCCATAAACATAAATAGTCTTCTCTCTACAATGTATCCATGACAGATGACTTCAAAATACAGCACTCTAGGGCAATGGCACTTTCCAACCAAACAAGCAACCCTTATTATTGACAAAAGACAGCAAACTCCTTGTGAACACAAATAGCAAAAAACACTTGACAGTCTAATGTACAAAACTTTAGTGTGCAAATACAGAGCAACGCCACTGTAAGCTAATTTACTCATTTCATTTATAAAAACAAAAATATATATGATATGCAGTTATAAAAAGAGGATCTTTATAGAGAAAAATACTGGTTGAATTCAAATTACTAAACATTCTTATATGTCTCTCTACGATTTTCAGAAAGTCAATGGGTTGAGCATATTATTTTAGGGAATACAGTGATATTTAACTGAAAATGTCTAATCTAAAATATAAGTTTATAAAAACAATTACATCAAAGGAGTCCAGAGATTCTTCTCGACAGCCTAATGAGGTACCATCTTTAATGATTCCAGCAAAAATACCATCTGCCAAGATAGCAGATGTTACTGCTTGAGAAATATTTCCTATGGTTTCATAAATGCATATTTTAATTATTAGCCCAATAAACGACTGAGGGACTGTGATCATCTCCCTTTAATTCCAGGCACTTGTCGCAAATGGTCAAAAATTTTTAAATTTTATGCCATTTGTTTAGTAAACCAAGGAGAAGTTTCATTAATGTGAAGATCCAAAGCTTTAATTTTTGTTTTAAACCTAATGACTTCCACAGCTGAGAAAGTAGTCTAATATTTGTGAGATGTTTATTTTATATTCTGCTTATTGATTTTTTTCTTTCTTGTGTATTTTATACAATTCTATGTATTAAGCATTTTACAAAGTATCTTATTATGAGGCCTATTAAAATAGTCATCCTAATTTTTAAAAACTATATATTTTAGGAAAAAGGGCAGCAGAAATAAGGCTGGCAATCAAGTGGGTCATAAAGGTTTCAGCCCGATCATCTTCATATTCAAATTATAGACATTTTTGGTCTGACCCACAGAATCACTATTCATTTATATCACCTCGTCCTTTCAAAACATTGCTCTTGCCTATGTGATCTGCATTAGATTTCTATCAGGGAAAATGACCTCATAGGCTTTTTAAATTTTTGCCATCCTGTGGTATATTTTTTACCTCTATTCATTTGGAGATACATATACACTCACATACACACATACATACACACACATATATACTTAGGGAAGATAATAAATACATATACACACGTATATATGTATGTAAATTATATATATATATATATATATATATATATATATATATATATAGGGAAGATGAGCTTTGAGATTCCTTCGAGGCTCTTGCTAAATCTGGCCATCCCACCTATTCTTCTCCCCACATGGAGGCTTGTATCAGCATCCCAGGCCATTCCTTCTATTTACCAGAGACTTAGAGGGTGCTGACAACCTTTCTTTCCATCCCAAATACTGGAATTGTCTTGGGTAATCCAATGTGTGCTACATGCAAGGCTCCATCTTTTTCAGTTTCTCGAGCTCATCATTACCATGACCTTCAGCTTGACCCCACAACCACTTTCAGGACCACATTCTGAATTTGTCAATCTTGTAGTGACGTCGTTCTGAAATTTTGAATTAAAACATCCTAAAACTTCCCATTCTTTCAGCTCACTGACTCTTGTTTTCTTGACTCCATTATTATCTGCCTATCAATCTCCTTTCTTTTTTTACAGTCCTTCCTGAACTATCTTAGACTAAGTACACAATCTATCACTTCAAACAATCTCTTACTTGTATCTTAATATCTCTGCTCATTTGCCTTGATGAACCTACCCAGTAAAACACAACCTTGGAAGAATCTACTATATTCTTCTACTTCTTCCAAGAAGAAAGTGTATATCCTAAATGTATTCCTGACAACATCTTCTGAGGGGCAATTTGTGTATGTGTGTTTTATGGGGAGAGGGAGGGCTGAAAGAAAGAAGTAAATCAAGGATGTCTTCTAGATGCCCTTTACTGGGTGAATAGGAGAAATGAAATTTGGATTAGAAAATATGTTTTGGCCATGTCTGAGAAAGTTATCACATGCATAACTAGGGAACTAATGACATACGGCTCTACTTACAATTTTGTGGTGGGTAATTACACTAGAATATGCCATGGGCAAGGCAAACTCAATAATCATCTTCCCATCTACACCAGTTCCTTGAGTATTTTTCAATTCTAAGAATGGCCCCACCATTCACCCAGTGAATGATGAGAATAACTTAGACAACATCGTATCTAGTTAATTGTTAAGTCATAATGACTCTACCTAATTTTAGATTTGTGTTTTTGATTAGAGCAGTTAGAATTAGCAACCACAATTAGAATACAGTGAGGTGAATGCCAAAGGTTCAAATTCCGAATGAAAAATAAAATATGTTCCATGATCACAGAACCTGTGCATCAAACAGATGCCCCAGGATAGCTGTAGAAAGGTTTGGGCTATGGAATCTAAACGGATGAGAAAAATAAGCAAAATCTCTACTTCACTCTATGCCAACCCCTCCCAAACGAGAGGGGTTTTGAATCTAGCAAATCTGACGCTACTCTTATCTTTTCAGCAGTGATAAGATATATTCCTTTTAAAAAGTAGCTCAGCTATCCTAAAAGAAATGATGGACATGGAGGCTTGAGGTATAAAGAGACTGAAGTATCCAGGGCCTGAGTTTATTCCAGAACTGAGAAGATGATGTACGAAGATGGTCCTGAAAGTGGTGGGGTATGTTTACTCCCAATGAAATAGCAGAAACATATATGCTTGTACCCTGGGGGGGCCACAGCTCTTTGCATTAATGTAGAACCTAATAACTCATTTTGTCCAGAAATAGACCTACCTTCAAGCATAAATCAAGCATATCTCTGGGGCCCAGAGTGAAATGAGGATCCCATGGCTTTATATTAATAAGATTACTAAAAATCTCTGCATAATCCAGGAATGTATATGTAGGGTCCTATTAATGATTATGATTGGATTTTCCAAAAGCCCCATGAAGGGACTCAGAGCAAATTAATTTGGGATTAAATAAATATCCAAGTGCAGTGGTTGTAGTTCATACCCATATGTAAATATGAATATTTATTTTAATTTTTAAAACATTTATTCATTTTAGAGAGAACTTGAGCAGGGGGAGGGGCAGAAAGAGAGGGAGACCCAGAATCTGAAGCAGGCTCCAGGCTCTGAGCTGTCAGCACAGAGCCCGATGTGGGGCTCGAACTCATGACCTGACCCGAAGCCAGACACAACCAACTGAGCCACCCAGGCACTCCTAAATATGAATATTTAAAAATAAGGGAAACAGAAGAAAAAGTCAGAAAGCGAAAGTTAATGTGACTCTTTCAGAATATTCCAAATACAGAATTTATTTCCAAAGCATACAATTATTACTCCACAGCACTACCTACTCATTCTTTATGTAACTTTAAGTTATTATTTTGACTTTAAAATCATGATACGGTGAGTCTGAGAACTCTTGTTTTGGAGGTGTAGGATCTCAGGTTGAAATCCAATAAGTACGCCATCTTCCCATTTGACCCTGTTATGTGCATTTGCCTAGCTCTTATGAAGCTGTGGCCTAAGTTTTTATGAAACTTCACTGCCATAAAACAAATATGGGTTGTGAGACACACACACACACACACACACACACACACACACACACACACATATATATATATATATATCTGTTTTCTAAGCAGGTTTTCCCCCCTCTTATATCACACATTATTATAGAGATCAAAATTAGTAGATTGTTTAGTCTAACTCAGTTACTACCAATATACTTGATACAGCTTGCTACAACTGTATTCACTGAGTGTGGAGCACATTCCTAATTTAAATCTTGACACTTCACTTGCAAATTGCTGGAAAGAAAGTTCTTTTTTCTTCTCCCTCTGAACATTTCAAAATCTTTATTAGATAATAGTATATTTACTACATTTACTTTAGGATTTAAAAACTATATAATTAAAAAAATACACATAGTGAAAATTAATTCATTTAGAGGTATTAGTTATGGGAAAATCGAACTTCTGTGCTTTAGATTACAGACCAATACACCTTGTTGGCATGAAAGTAATTGAGATAATCTCAGTTGCAATTTATTTAACTTTAAAACAGTGAATAAATAATATGTGCTTGTAATTCTCTATATTAAAAGTATAATATAGTTAGGTAAACATCAGTATTCACAGCTCAAAAGCCATCTATAAAGACTTCTCTGGGCCTTTGATTTTTTTTTATTTTAGTTTTCGAAAACTTAATTAATTTATATACACTTGATCTTAGCCCAAAGGCTTAAAAACAATTAATTAATTTATATACAGTAAAATTCACTCTTTTTGCTGTACAGGCAGAATCTTGACAAAGGCAGAATCATGAAACCACTACCACAATCAAGATATAGAACAATTTCATCATCCTGAAAGCTCCATCATGTTGTCCCTTTCTGGTCAAATTCTCTTTCTACTGTTAACTGTTGGAATCCACCGCTGTGTTTTATTTGCCTAAGGTTTTATTTTTTCCAGCTGTTGCACAAATGGAATTACACCATTTGTGTTCTTTTGAGTCTAGCTTCTTTCACTTTGCAGAATACATTTGAGATTCATTTAGGCTGTTGCATATAACAATAGTCTATTCCTTTATACTGCTGAGTACTATTCCATTATATGGATGTACTGTTTATTTATCCATATACTAGTTGAAGAGCATTTATGCTATTTAGGGGCATGCTTTGAGCATTAATGTGCAAGTTTTTTTGCACGAATATACAAGTTTTTGTGTGAATGTACGTTTTCATTTCTCCTGGAGTAAATACTTAGGAGTAGGATTGTTATGTCATGTAGTAACTGTATGTCTCATTGTATTAAAAAAAAACAAATAAACTGCTTTCCAAACTTTCTTCCAAAGAAGATGCACCATTTTGTACCTCTATCAGCAATGTATGTGGGTTCCAGCTACATATTACCTCTTTGCCAGGTCTTACATTGTAAAGTTTTTGTTTTGTTTTAATTTTAGTCATACTAGGCCAACTAATCTTTGACAAAGCAGGAAAGAATATCCAATGAAAAAAGACAGTCTCTTTAACAAATGGTGCTGGGAGAACAGGACAGCAACATGCAGAAGAATGAAACTAGACCACTTTCTCACACCATTCACAAAAACAAACTCAAAATGGATAAAGGACCTGAATGTGAGACAGGAAACCATCAAAACCCTGGAGGAGAAGGCAGGAAAAAACCTCTCTGACCTCAGCCTCAGCAATTTCTTACTTGACATATCTCCAAAGGCAAGGGAATTAAAAGCAAAAATGAACTATTGTGACCTCATGAAGATAAAAGGCTTCTGCACTGCAAAGGAAATAATCAACAAAACTAAAAGGCAACCGATGGAATGGGAAAAGATATTTGCAAATGATATATAGGACAAATGGCTAGTATCCAAAATCTATAAAGATCTCACCAAACTCCACACCCAAAAAACAAATAATCCAGTGAAGAAATGGGCAGAAGACATGGATAGACACTTTTCCAAAGAAGACATCCAGATGGTCAACAGACACATGAAATGATGCTCAATGTCACTCCTCATCAGGGAAATACAAATCAAAACCACACTGAGATACCACCTCACGCCAGTCAGAGTGGCTATAATGAACAAATCAGGAGACTATAGATGCTGGAGAGGATGTTGCACTGTTGGTGGGAATGCAAACTGGTGCAGCCACTCTGGAAAACAGTGTGGAGGTTCCTCAAAAAATTAAAAATAGATCTACCCTATGATCCAGCAATAGCATTGCTAGGAATTTACCCAAGGGATACAGGAGTGCTGATGCATAGGGGCATTTGTACCCCAATGTTCATAGCAGCACTTTCAACAATAGCCAAATTAAGGAAAGAGCCTAAATGTCCATCAACTGATGAATGGATAAAGAAATTGTGCTTCATGTACACAATGGAATGCTACGTGGCAATGAGAAAGAATGAAATATGGCCTTTTGTAGCAACGTGGATGGAACTGGAGAGTGTTATGCTGAGTGAAGTAAGTCATACAGAAAAAGACAGACTGATCTTTTAAAACATATATCAGATCATGTGACTCTTTTGCTCAAAGCCTCTCACTGCTTTTCATGCCACTTAGGATAAAGTCATGAATCTTTAACAGGATCTACAAGACTTTAAATCATCTAGCTCATATGTTACTATCCGGCCTTATCTCAAACACCTATCTCCAGTGCTCAGTAAGTTCTAGACATACTACCCTCCTTTCTGTTCATTTTATTATTTCTAAATTCTGAGTCTTTGTAATATTTTTCTCTAGAATATTCTATACCCCAGCCTTTACTGATGATTCCCTGCTCATTCCTTGAGTACCTAATTCACATAGAACTTCTTTAAAGAAGACTTCCCTGACTTCTGAATCTAAAATGAAGATCCTTTGCTGTATATACTCTCTCCTTCAGAGCACCCTGTACTTTTCTTTCCTAGTAATTGCCAAAGTTTGCCTCTACATCTTTTATTTCTATAATCATTTGGTTCGTGTAATATGTCTCTTCTATTGGACTTCTATGAACTAAGTGAGGGAGGGAGTTATTCTACTTTGTTTCCCACCATGCTAATAAGAGCTATCTGTTCATTATGTGAATAAAATCAATAGATTAGAGCTATATATTGCAAGTTAGAGGGTGATTAAGTGGCATGGGAAATTACTTTAAGAAGTAATTTTTAAGTTGGAAGGAGAAGAACAAATTAGTTTACAGAACTACGAAAAGCTACATTAGCCAAGACAATAAAGCATTGGTAAAAGAACAAATAGGTCAGTGGAACAAAGTGCCCACAAATAGACTACAAACTTAACACACTTCAAAAAAAATTAGCTAAAAATGGATCACAGACCTAACTGCAAAATGTAAAACCATAAAACTCCTAGAAGATGACATCAAAACCTAGATGATGTTTGGTACTGTTGGTGCCTTGTTAAAATTTATTATTATTATTATTATTATTATTATTATTATTATTACTTTTTTGTGGTGCCTTTTTAGGTACAACATCAAAGATACTATCCATGGAAGACATAACAGAAACTGGACTTCGTTAAAATTAAAAACTTCTGCACTACAAAAGACACTATCAAGACAATGAAAAAATAAGCCACAGACTGGGAGAAAATATTTGCAAAAAACACATCTGATAGAGGACTGTTATGCAAAATATACAAAGAATTCTTAGAACTCAATAATAAGAAAACAAACAACCTTATTAAAAAAATGGGCCAAAGTCCTTAACAGACACCTCACCAAAGATGTACAAATGGAAAATAAGCACATGAAATGATGTTCCACATCATGTGTCATCAGGAATATGCATATCAAAACGAGATACCACTATATACCTATTTGAATGGCCAAAATCTGGAATTCTGACAATACCTAATGCTGGCAAGGAGGGAGAACAATAGCAATTCTTATATATTGGTGCTGAGAATGCAAACTGTTGTAGCCACTTTGAAGATACTCCAGTGGTTTCTTGTAAAACTAAACATACTCTTACCATAACATCCAGCATCATGCTTTTTGGTATTTACCCAAAGGAGCTGAAAACCAATGCCTACACAAAAACCTGTACATGGATGTTTACAGCAGCTTTATTTACAGCTGCCAAAACTTGGAAACAAACAAGATGCTCTTTAGTAGGTGAATGGATAAATACACTGGGTGAATGGATAAATACATCCAGACAATGGAATACTATGCAGTGCTAAAAGAAAATGAGCCATAAAGCCATGAAAGGACACGGAGGAACCTTAATTGCATGTAACTAAGTAAAAGAATTCAGTCTGAAAAGGTTACATACTGTATGATTTCAACTATATGACATTCTGGAGAAGGGAAAACTATGGATAAAATTAAAAAAAAAAATTAGTGGTTGCCAGGGGTGGGGAAAAGAGAGATGAATAGGCAGAACACAGAATTTTTAGGGCAGTTAACATACTATGTATGGGGGTGCCTGGGTGGCTTAGTAGGTTGAGTGTCTGACTTCGGCTCAGGTCTTGATCTCACGGTTTGTGGGTTTGAGCCCTGCGTCGGGCTCTGTGCTGACAGCTTGGAGCCTGGAGCCTGCTTCTGATTCTGTGTCTCCCTCTCTTTCTGCCCCTCCCCTGCTCATGCTCTGTCTCTCAAAAATAAATAAATGTAAACAACAAATAAATAAATAAATAAAATTTAATACTATGTATGATATTAAAATGATGGATACATGTCATCACATATTTGTCCTGACCCACAGAATATACAACGCCCAGAGTGAACCCTTAGGTAGACTATGGACTGGGTGATTATGATGTGTCAATGTAGGTTCATTCTTGGTAACAAATGTACAATCTGGATGAATGACCTTGATTATGGGGGAGGGTACACATGTGTGTTGGGAGAGGATATAAGGGAGATCTCTATTGTAAACCTAAAACTGCTCTAAAAAAATAAGTCTTTTTAAAGTTTTTTTCAAAGAGCTACCAAAAAAGAAAAGAGACTAACAAATATGAGAAGTCTACCTGTGTTAGACATCATATTAAGTATTTTGCATGTTTTATTTTACCATTAAAATAACCCAATGATACAGGAATTGTTCATCCTAATTCCCAGATGAATTGAACTTTAGTTTTATGCAAGGATAGGTACATTTTGTCATTTAATAAAATAATTTCATTTAAAATATAAAATTGTCCCAGACAATAGACTAATTTATTTTTCTACTCATCCCCAATATCACTGTAAAAAAGGGTATACATTAAGTATTCATTTATTAACTTAGTCAATGGATATTTATTTAACATCTACATGTATCAGGCATTATTCTAGGTGCTAGGTATATTACTGTGGACAAAAGAGAGAAAATCCCTTCCATTATGGAATTGGATGCTGGTGGGACACAAAACAATACAAGTGACAAATAAGTAAAGGATATAATATGTAAGATAGAAATAAATATTGGAAAGGAAAAATAAAGCAGAAAAATACAATATAAAATAGTTGGGGGAAGAAGTAGAATTTTAGACAGAGTGGCTACAGAAGGCTCTTTTGAGAAAGTACCATTTGAATTAAAACTGGAAGAAAGTAGGAGAGCTAGCTGCATAGAATGTTTGGGAAAAAGCATTCTAAGTAGAGTAAGCATGTCTGAAAAGCCTAAAAAAATAGGAGAAAGCCGCAGTGACTGGAATACATTATTTCAGATTTACCAGCTTTGGCAATCATGTGAGCCAATTCTTTAAAATAAATCTGTATATCTATATCTATATCTATATCTATATCTATATCTATATCTATACCTATACCTATACCTATACCTATACGTATATCTCTGTGTCTCACATATATCCCATTGGTTCTGTTTCTGTGTTTCTCTGGAGAACCCTGACTGGAACAATGTCTCTTTTTGTATAAGCTGTGTGATACTATGTAAGTTTTATGTAACCTCTGAAAGCTTCAGTTTTCTCAATGTAATATGGAAAACGTTTGAGTATCAATCTAAGTAGAGATGTTATGAAGGTTTAATGAAATAATTCATGTAAGGTTCTTAGTATTACCTTAAATGCAAAAATAATAAAGATTTACTAGGGTGGGGCGCCTGGGTGGCTCAGCCAGTTGGGTGTCTGACTTCGGCTCAGGTCATGATCCCACGGTTCGCAGGTTCCAGCCCCACATCAGGCTTGGTGCTGACAGCTCAGAGCCTGGAGCCTGCTTCAGATTCTGTGTCTACCTCTCTCTGCCCCTCCCCCACTCACACCATGTCTCTCTCTCTCTCTCTCTCTCTCTCTCTCTCTCTCTCTCAAAAATAAAATAAACATTAAAAAATAAAAAAATAAAACAAAGATTTACTAAATCTATCTTACACTTGAAATACCAGGTCAGATGATCAAACACTATCCTCGTCATATTCTAGATGTTCTTCCCTAACTAATAGAATTGCTTCTATCAGAATTCTTCTTAATAGTGTCCTGTCCACAATTAACCAACCCCTAAACTCTGCTAAACACTTAAAAGCAATTAATGGGAACAAATAAAATGAAGATATAAAAATGAAGAACATTAGCAATCTAAATATAGTGATCTGCTTCATTATTATTTTTCTAGAAAACTTCATTGTATAGAGAAAATAAAGAAAATAATTTTACACCACAACACTTTAGCAAGGAGAACATCTGTAATCCATAAACAACCAATTTTGGTTTTACTTACACTATAATATCACAAATGTCCTAATCTGCAATGAAAATCCATCGCATGAAAGACTGAATAGAAAAATACGGAAAAAAATTTCTAAAAAGGACGTATTAACTCTCCACAGTAAATGTTTATATTATTACCTGTTTATAAGAAAAATCCAGAATGATATAAATTTAATAAGTAGGAAGAGTTGACTCTTGAAACATGAAAAAAAGAGCCACTTCTTAGAATTAACACACATCATCATGGAAGAGACAGTAGTCTAAAATACTTGCCTAATTTTTTTATGATGTTGCGTATTATTATTAAATTAGAAATAACTTCCACTGGAGCTTCTGTTAAAAGTTTAGCTTTTCTTCCAAAGGATTCTAAAGAGGAATTACTAAAAATATCAGGGAAAAATTCAAGCAATTTTTTATGCTTTAAATCATATTTTCTAGATAATTTTAAAGTTTATAGACGTTTTTAAAACTTCTATTATAAATAACTTGTGAATTATTATTTACTTGTAATCTGTTATTACTCACCTATGAGAAACTGCTCCCCAAGCGCCATGCTTGTTTGTGAGAATATTGAGGATCTTCTGTTTCAGTTGGTTTGCTGTAACATGATCTCGATGTTTAGCGGCACTTATAAGATGGTCACACATCTTTTCTTCCTCTCTTCTATCAGCAGCATACTGGGCACACTGAGACTATAAAAACATACAAACAGTGCATAATGTTTAACAATGCATAACTTCTGCTATGGCTAAGTAAGGAATATTATCTAACCTTCAGTTAAAGGGTAATAATTCAATTTTAAAAATTCAGATAATCCAATCTTGTGAAAATTTATTCTAAAGAATATAGTCATTATAATTACTTTTTAAATTGGTAAAAATGTGTCCTATGTGTTTATACATAAAGTATATGGAAGATAATTTGGATGATGTTATATAAAGCAATTAATGACATTTAAGGCTCCCAAAATTCTGAGTCTATTGCTAATACATTAAAAAAAAACATTTTAGAATAATGGTTTATTAAAAATGTAAATCTAATTATTATTTTAACCAATATAGTATATACTGCATTTAAAATAAAGAGTTACATTCCTGATAGTTATATAGAGATCCAAAACTTGCCATTTAATTAATATTTCCATCTCATAAATGGCAATGCGATGTACAAGGAAAAACAATGATTTAGGAATTTAGGCTTGCATTTTATTTCACACTTTATGAAAATTGTTTTATTTCATCATCATACTCAGTTTCATATTTGTAAAATAATAAGGTAAGCTTTTCTCTACAATCTTTCCCAATCCTAGTATTTAATGTGTTCAAAGGTTCTCAGGATAACAACTATCTTATTCTTATCTTTCCTAATAATCAGTTGTTCTGTCGGCTACTGTATTCATGCTCACTGGCATTAGCAACAAAGCTAATCAATCCCACTGTGTATCAAAAAGGTTCAATACGATGATGACGATGAACATCTCTTTAATTATGAGTGTGATTTTTTTTGTATAGTGATTTTTATATTGGGTGGATTCACTGTAAATTTTAACATTACCAAGTATGTAATATGAGTCTTATAACTAGAAGAAAAAAGTCTCACATCTAAAAAAAAAAATACATATAATTGGCTCACATTCATCTTTACTATGTAAAAATCTGTTTCATGGAAGGTATTTGAACATATCCCTTCAGTCTGTCTATTCTATCCACAACTACCACAAGTTATCTCTTTCAGAGAAATAACCCTACAGTAATCTAAGGAGGATTAATTCATTTTCCAATTTATCTTTTTGTACAGGGAATCACCAATTAGTACAATGATCTGCCTCCATAATGAGGTTAATATTTCATTAGCTCATTGGAGAGCAAAATTAAATTTTCATTTTTCTTCCTTAACAATTACAATGGTTAACTAAAAAAAAAAACTTAACCGTGAGGTACCCATCTCAAATTAAATATACTTTATCTGTTAAATACAAGCATATATGGGAGAGAGAGAAATTCCCCCCAAAAGGCCTAGTAAAATGCCATGGCTTTTGTGAAATTTTTTATAACTTAAAAGTGGTAAACGGTGAAACACACACACACACACACACACACACACACACACACACACACACACCAATGCATTTACTAAGACATCTCTAACCTAAAAAGAACAAACAAACATTTTAGTTAAAAAAACAGTATAATCCATTAAATAACAAGGATAATACTCTCCAATTTGATTTACAGTAGTATATTATTTTATGTTTACATAATTCTGAAAAACACTGAGTCTTCACATCCACTTCATGGCCTCTTATCACTCTTAGCCATGCATTCTCAATAGGAATGATCTCATCCCCAGGGGGTGAAAAGTGGTATTGCGAGGGGGGTGTGTGTGTGAAAAAATTGTACTCTTTTTATGTGTAAAGCACAGATGTGTACACAGTACATAAACAGATATACAGCATATTAGTAGATACAAAATTTTATGGAGAGGGGGTGATTAGAGTGAAAATTGTCTAAAAGGCTTGCTTAGGGGCAATAATGAAAAAAAGGCTGAGAAACACTGCCTTCAGCTTAATTTTCACCTTCGTTAAATATGTGTTAAAGCTTGTTACTGATACCTAGCTGCTTGAGAATCTATTTTAGATGTTTTCACATGACGAATATTGATCTTCTTATATCCCCACAAAGCATCTTGATTTTCTTACTAGAAATATGAATGACTCAAAATTCATCTTGCAGGGAATTCAGTTAATTTTCCAAATCTTATTTACTAACGGAAGTCAATACTTAATTGAATATTCTTATTTTGTTTAAAGTCCTGACATATCTTATATCTAAACATATTCGTCAAAGAACAGACAACTCAGAATTTTCTTGACATCCAGATTACAGCAGGACACCTTGATAAATACCCAATGGTATTTATTGTTGAAGAGATATGAAGCTTCACTTTGATATACACTCAATTGTCCATGTACTTTTATCAAAGTTTAAAATATTTGGTATTTTTTTTTTTTTCAAAATAAGGTTGTTGCGATCTCACATGACAAGTGTGTGCTGTCTCATCTGACAAATGAAGCAGAGGTTAAAAGTATGGAAGTGACAACAGCTATTTCTCTGTCTCATGCTTTTCAGCCAGCGAGGTCAGAGATTACTAGACCTAGGGCATCAACGCGCATGACTAAGAGAGCTGGTTTACCGAGATAAAAACCTCATCAAAACTGAAATCTTGAGCTCTGATTTCTAGCTACGCCACACTTGTTCGCATGTGGCATCAGGAAAATAAATGGATGGTTATTTATTATTTTCAAGGCCAATGGCAGTTCAACCTAAGCCAAATACCAAGTCACCTGATTATTTCTGAAACCAAGTTTGTTTTGCAAATTGAATGAAGTAATTGCTGTAATTTAAAACACTGAAATCAGGATACTGAATGGAGGAAATTCAAATAATGGTAAATAACTTGACACGCTAGAAATATAAAAATAATATTTGTATATAAAACCTGTTAGTATGGAATATACAGTATTTCAATATACTTTAGTTTTTTCATATAAAATAGAAATGATACTTAATTTTTTCTTTAGTCATGGGACTTGTGAGGATTTTTAAATTATATATTTAAATTTATATATTATAAAATTACATATTTAAATTTAAATTATATATTCCCAGATATACGTATAGGTCTGCAAGCATATCACATAATAGCAATCCTTCAATTGTCAATAAAATATCAATTATAACAATAAAATATGAACTGCAATGATCTTTGGCCACTCTAAAGATGGATACATTGATAAATAAAAAATTACTGAATACATGGAAAAACTGAGTATTTTTATATAACCACTCGTTAAACCCACATTTAGTAGTGTATAAACTCTGCTAGTTTAAAAATTACTAAGGTAATTGCATTCTAAAATTTTATTTGCCTTTAAGAGTACTTTAGAAAAACTTCAGTCTACTAAAGGGTTAGGCACAAGGTAAGAGGGATCTCTCCATGTTGTAAATGAGATGAAAATTAGTGCTCTGTGTTTGGTATTTACTAAAGCTTTAAAAAAAAAGGACCAAAATTATTTGAATGAAATTTTCCTGTAAAAAAAACTTATGTAAGGTTACCATCAGAGACAGCTGACTTATAACAGAGAAGCAGAATTTAATCTGCCACCAAAACCTTACCTCAAACTCTGCATGTTTATGTACATCCTCAGCTCTCTGTCTGTTCAAAATAAACTCAGCTTCATTTGCGACACGAACTATATGGTCCTTCATAGCGTGGCATAGTAATCTAAAAAGGAAGATACCTTTGCAATTATTATTCCTAATATCTTTGGTTAATCTAATTTTTAATAATAAAATTTCAGTATTTGAAATATTAATTATGCATAAAATTTAGTTACATTATGAAATTAACATAGTCAAAATTATAATTCAAAGACATTTGAAATATAGAAATGTACCATAAAACTGTTACAACAATGCCTCTGTTCAATAGTGTATCTTGTGAATGAATGATTCAATTAATTCAATAAAATTAGTTAATGCAAAAAAAAAAAAATCAAGGTTTTTATTAGTATTTTAAATGGTTAAAACAACAGAATGCCCTATCTTTGAAGGAAATGGTTAAAACAATAGACTTCACTCTCTTGGAAGTAAACTTTCACACAAAAGCTAGATAATCATATATTAGGAAACCTATGCACTCAACTTTTTAACAGTTATTTGAATATTCAAATTGTTTTCAAAAAGTTTAAGACATATAGTGAAAAGCCTCTCACGATATTACTTCTTGACCTGATTTCCAACCTCATCAGGCACTTGCTGTTGACAGTTTCTTGCATATGTTTTCAGAGGCTTTTAAAAATACATAAGAAAATACAAATGTTCTTTTCCACATCCTTACACCAACATCAGTATATTACACAGTCTTTTCTATACCTGGCTTTTCTCACTTAGCAATATATCTGAAGATCCTTCCTTAAGTGGGAGCGCACAGGGAGACTCTTCATACTTATTTGATAGCATGGAGCAAAGCTTATTTCCAAAGGTGGTTGCAACAATATCTCCCATCCCACATACTCTTTTGCAGTGTGATACTGTTATTGCTCCGTCGAAAAGAGCAATGTTGGGGCATCTGGGTGGTTCAGTTGGTTAAGCACTCAACTCTTGATTTCAGCTCAGGTCATGACCTCATGGTTTCAGTTCATGAGATCAAGCCTGGCATCAGGCTCTGCGCTAACAGCATGGAGCCTGCTTGGGATTTTCAACCTCCCTCTCTCTCTCAAAGTAAATAAACATTTAAAAATAATTCTTTAAAAATGAAGAGTTTCTGCTCCCTAGATGTGCCTGGTGACTTCCTGTGACCAACAGAATATAGCAGAAGTGAAGTGTTGTAACTTCTGGGCCTAGGGTATAAGATGCCTTGAAGCTTTTGCCTTTCTTGGAAACCTGTCTTTTAGAATCTGCTGCAATGCTGAGTGAAGCTCATATTACGTGGAGAGCCTCAAGGAAGAGAAGAGAGGACATTAGGCTCCCAGGCCTAGTTGAACTCCCAGCCCAGAGCCAGCCTCCCAAGTGATTACAGTACCAGACAGCTCCACAGAGTGGTGCAAAGGAACAGCTTAGCTGAGCCCAGTCAATGAGAACAATGAGAGATTAAAAAATGGTATTTGTTTAAGCCACATGACGATCATGATGATGATGACGAAGGAAGAGAAGAAGGAGGAGAAGGAGGAGAAGAAGAGGAGGAGGAAGAAGATATTGATCATAACAGCTGTCACCAAACCACTTATTGAGAGCTAGGTAATAAAATAGGTAATTTACACATAATACTCAATTCTCACAAGAATCCTTGGAGATACATATTATTTTCATTTTTAAACATAAGAAACCAAGGCTCAGAAAAATTAAGTTCTTTGCTTCAGATCATAATTAAAAAAATAATTCTCCTAATTTTATATTTGCATTGCATCTTCATTAACCAACAATATTTTTTGAAGTAAAACCTGTGTTTACTGGTGCTCTCCTCCACTGTGGGCATTCTAACATTAATTCTTTTCATTTTTCCAATTATGAACAGTGATTAGGTCTTTTTACATTCTTTTCTTTTGCAGTAAGCAATTACTGTGTAAAAAATAATCATAGGATATTTGAAGTTAACTCAAGTGTTTCCGGTTTTTCTTAAAGGGCAAACTTACAAATTAATGTCTGTTCTTTTACCATTGTCCTTTTAAAATTTGGTTCTAATGGGGTACCTGGGTGGCTCATTTGGTTGAACGTCTGACTTTGGCTCAGGTCACGATCTTGCAGTTTGTGGGTTCAAGCCTCGCATCGTGATCTGTGCTGACGGCTTGGAGCCTGCTTCAGATTCTGTGTCTCCCTCTCTCTTTGCCCCTCCCCCGCTCGTGCTGCAACTCTCTCTCTCTCAAAAATAAATAAACATTAAAAATTGTTTCTAAATTCAGTTCTAACACTCACATTCATTCATTGGTCCAGTTTTTCTCTACCTAGTTTTTAAAAAAATGTTTATTTAGAGTAAATCCTTGGATTGCGAGTAACTTGTTCTACAAGTGTTCTGCAAGATGAGCAAACATTTCTAATAAATTTTAACTTGATAAATGAGTGATGTCTTGCAATACAAGTAGTATGTGATGCCAACTGTCACATGATCATAACTGAACCAATGGTTCTTCTCTACCTCTCTCTCTCCCTCTCTCGCTGAGGGATTGTGGGTAATCATGTCCCATGCTCAGATGTTTGGTCTCAGGCCATGGTGTTTGGCAGAAATCAGTGATTATTCAGAATGTTGGAAGGTGCCCACAACTGGCACTAGTGTAGTTGTTGTCACTTCAAAACATCTAGGGACAGTCCTTGCAACTCCATATAAGAGTAAGCTTAGAATGCTTTGCTTCATTCCAGGTCAGGCTGCCTGCAGATATAGACGCTTTCCTCTGTTGCCTTATTGCCAGTTACATTAAATACAGTATATCACAAGAGTTTATTAAAACTGTACTGTGGTAAACATCTGTGTGAGTGTATACAATGGCCCTATGCAGAAAAAGATTCCATTGAGCCAAAAGACAGCAGTGATTCCATCAGTGATGGTGAAAGTCGTCCTACACAATAACCCTCCTCTCTCTTTCTCACACCAGTCACAAAGATTTTCAAAGGTAGGGGCAAGTTAATGTTTTATTTTTTCTTTATATTTTGTATTTTCTTTATTATTTTATATTATATTACAGTATTGTAATCATTTCTATATGAATATTTTTGGGTTGTGGAATGAATCATCTGAGTTCCCATTATTTCTTATGGGGAAATTTACTTTGATATATGAGTGCTTTGGATTACACGCATGTTTCCAGAATGAATTGTGCTTGCAAACCAAGATTTTACTGTATTTATTTTTGAGAGCAAGAGCTTGTGCTGTGGGGGAGGGTCAGAGAGAGGTAGGGACAGAGAATCCCACGCAGCTCTGCACTGTCCGTGCAGAGCCCTATGTGGAGCTTGAACTCATGAACCTCGAGATCTTGACCCAAACAAGATGTTTAACTTACCGAGATGCTCAGGTGCCCCTTTTACTTAGATTTTTAACAACAGTGCTGTTCTCAAGATTGCCATTCTTTACTTGCACTGCTCATTAATGAAATGAATTATCATTTTTTTCTTGCTCAATTGTCAAGTTCAATCAGAACGGGACAGATTGAACCTAACTTAATTTTGTATAAACTAAATAGCAAGTTTGTTGTTTTCTCCTTGTTAATTCTCATATACAGTAGCTTTCATTCTCATATACTTAGTGACCTTTTTTTTTTTAATCTCACTTCTAGTCTTAATGAGCGGGAATTCAACAGACCTATCTTGGGTAAGTGCTTCCTTTAATTCCTGGTGATATCAAGGAGGAGTCACTAGAACTGTATTAGCCTCTCATGGGTCTTGGCTTATCCAGAATGTTCCAGGCTAGATTCTCTACTTAATTTCTTGTCATAGGCTTAAAATACCAACTGCTTTAGGCATGTGCTCCCAGAGCATTCCTGCTCTTTGAGACAACAGTTTATAGGGAGGAGGAGCAGAACTGGAGAACTCCTAAAACACTTGTAAGACCCATGTTGCTTCAAAGCGTGCACCCTATGTAGGATGTGAGTATTCTTTGCAGAACATAACCTCAGATCACTGAGTAACCCATAGTTCCTTTTCTTGTATAAAATTATTTCACAATATTGTTCCTGAATATGAACTGTCTATGTGGTTTCTCCACACATGTCCCCCTCAAAAATAAAATTTCAAGGAAAGAAATGAACTCTATTGAACACCTTACACATGCTTGGTTCTTTTCATATACTATTTTGGGTAATCCCCAAACAACCATGAGTTGGATATATTATTAGTCCCATTTTATAGTTGAAAGCACCAAAATAAATAACTAATTAAATAAGTTAAGCAATTTGTTTAAGTCCAGGGAACTTCCAGCAACAGAACCAATGTACAACCCAAATCTGTCTGGGTTTGTTATGTGAGGCTGACTCCTGAAATGAAAGATTTTAAGAAAATTAAGTAACTCTTTCTTCACATCTGATACACATATTCCCTTAAGATATCATGGTATAATCTTGGGTATTAATCAACTTATTATTTATATATTTCTTAGACAACATTAATGTAGACTTTGGGGGAGTTTTAATTCCTATGCTCCTTTTTATAGATTAAGAACAATTACACCACAAGTTTTACAAAGTGTGGAAAAAGTTAAGCATTCTGAACAAGGGAACAAAGTTTTAAGTTGCTTAACATTGAAATTTGACTATATTTAGTAGGTAGGCCAAAAATATCAACATTGTGTCAAACACAAAATATTGGATCTTAGGAGCTAGATCAACGTCACAACAGGAAATAATCTTAAACGCCCCTATTCACTTTCCAATCCATTGAAATGTGGCTTTAAGATCATCCCACAGTAAACTAGTCACCAAGTCTTGTCGATTTTACCTCAATATATTTTAAACTGTTTTACTCATACACTAACATTGCTTTAATTTAAGCCATTACTTAAGTTCACATAAATCATTATCATTTGGATTACAATGGCTCCCTCATTTTTCTGCCCCCCCCATCTTCCATCTATCTAATACATTTTCCATTTGTCCATCAGTGTTATCTATTCTTAAATTTTTTCAATGCCTACTTATAATAGACAAGATAATAGTCAAGCTTACTATATAGATGACTGTATACTTTTCTAATCTTGTCTACTGCCTGTTTAACATACTTATTCTATGGTCTAGAAAAAAATCTTTATAGTATCTTTTAATGATAGTTCAGGACCTTTATAAGTGCCATCTCTTCCTGTAAACCCTACCAACCCTTGCGCCCAATAAAGCTAAGAGGCCTCCCAATTTCTTGATGCTGTCATTATAATATTAATCACATTGTTTTGTTTCTTTTTCTTTCTTTTCTTTTTAACAAGACTGGGATGTTCATAAAATGAGGTACAATGCTTATTCATCTCCAGCCAACATGCATTGACAAGGTAGCTGTTATGAAATATAGACTCACCAGTCTAGATGGCTAGATGAATAAATAACTGAATGAATACATGAATATGTTATATGAGAAGGAGGGGCAAAGAAGAAATAGAATTTTAATGTAGAGTTTTAATTTAATTTAAGGTAGTTTCTTAATACCAGGAAATTCTATGGTACAGTTAGCACAATGTAAATAAAATGAGGTAAATAAAAAATATTGGATAATTCAGGAGTATCTGTTACAGGATATTTTCTTTCTCAAGTATCTATACAAAATAGGAAATGAATGAAGTGGTCTTCATCTTCTAATGTGAGTCTACTTTCCAAAAGAAACAGAACAAAACGTAATTTGTTCAATCCTATTTATTCCTATTCTAAAGCAGATAGAGTTGTCATGGATACAGGAAAGAAGTCAGGAGACAAAAGAAAGTATTCTATTCCAAATGGAATAGATATCAGAAAGGCAAGTTCTGATATTCTAGGAAGAATCCAATTTTAGGCCGTTTGTTATAATTCAATTATTTGTCTTTGACTTGAGATGAACAGATCCTGAATTTTAAATATAATCTCTATAATTAAAAAAAATCAATGTTTATTTATTTTTGAGAGAGAGAGACAGAGTCTGAGTGGGGGAGGGGCAGATAGAGAGGAAGACACAGAATCTGAAGGAGGCTCCAGGCTCTGAACTGTCAGTACAGAGCCCGACGCGGGGCTTGAATTCACAAACCAAACTGCAAGACCATGACCTGAAGTTGGATGCTTAACCAATTGAGCCACCCAGGTGCCCCAATATAATCTCTGTAATTTGATGAAAGAAAACAAGTCAACAGAAAAGGCAATATGAGAGGTCAGAAAAAATTAGTCTTCCATCATCTATAGGTGAAGAGGGGACAAAAGCAGTTACTATTAAGGTTCCGCCTTTTGTCAGCATTATGAATTTGCGCAAATAATTTTCCTTGTGTCTGTGTTTCAGTTTCCCGATTAGAAAATGAGGGTGTACTCTTTCAGATATTCTATAAACTGTGGGAAAGAATGCAGGCTCAAACTGTAAGATCAGATTTTTATTTAGCCAAGAAGACAGACTGATTGAAAGTGGAGTGGCCACACAGCATAGGAGCAGAATTCCTTTTGGTGCCAAAATCTTAAGAGAAAGGCATGGAGATTCTGGTGACACTGCAAGGTGGAGTCTGACTGGGTCAGAGAAGTTCAACTGCTTCCTGTGCTACAGTCTTTGAATAGACTATTTAAAAAATTATAATCTGATTTTTAAATCTAAAATTAATGTTGTTTTTTTCTTTTTCTTTTTTTTTTTTTTTTGGAAAATGTTTACAAGCTTTGACCTCTACTGATTCTTAATTTAGTGCCAACAGCCTTCACTTAATGAAAATAGTAGAATAAATACCATGTTGTTCCTGAGAAGTATATCTCTGACTCCAACTCTCCTGCATTAGCCAAAAGTACATTACCTTTAAGGAGGGAAAATTTGTTAGGAGCATAAGTAAAAGAATATTTGTAAAATGTTTGACATATATTATCCCCTACCTCTACCCCTGCCAAAGAGTACTGCACTTTTCTAAAAGGTACACGTTGATATACTGGTTATTTTATGTTCATTAGAAGGAAAAACAATGGCACATCTTGACATTTGTCTATGAACCCCCACACCAGGCTGTGGTGGGACTTTCAAAGAGATTCTGCATATTTGAATCTAGATTTGGAATTTGGAATATTAGTAGGAGTTGCACTACTCAATCAAACTTTTTTAAATTCTTTTTAAGCAAGACCCAATTTACTCAATTATATACTGATATAATACAAAGATTAGAAAGCTGGGGTACAGTGGGGGGGGGTCTCTGGAGTGGGCTATCCTGAACCTTTCTATTGCAACGAAAGAAGGAAAGGTGGAAAACAGACACTTAGAGACTTAAAAATCTCTGTCTTTATGTTGCTGTTAGGAAAAAAAAAATTACATACAATATCAAGTTATTCTCTTAAAACACTAAATCTTTCCCAGAGGATAAAATCTACTAATTATTCATGACTTTGGATTAAATTAATATATGAAAACCTATTATATAAAAATATAATCAGACCTACACTTGTGTCAGATTCACTGGAGGACTGGGGTTTGCTTGGGGAGAACTAGAGTGAAGGAAGATAAAGCCTAATGGATAATTTTGGAGTTTGAGATTGATATCGAAGGGCTTGATATGAAGAGAGAGAGGCATTAAAGATACAAAGTGGGGTGAGGAGAGGGAATTCACCTTGGTTGAAAACCTACCTCTGCACCCACCCTCCATCTAATTAACTGTTACGAAAAAGCTTTGGGAATTAAGTAATTGTGTTGGATGAAAACAAGGATCCACAGATAAGCATTTATTTTCTTATCACCTATTTGCAACTTCATATAAGTCTATAACTTCAAATACATAAAAGTGGAATTTTTTCGTAGAAAAATATATTATAATCTACCATGAACCTAAACAGTTATTATACTTCTTAGTACAGGACAGAAAAAAAATGACTTAGCTCATGACCATATTTATGTTTCCAGTTACGGGCAAAGACGGTGATAATTTTACATGGCTCGTAAGATGAATGAATGAAGTGTAACAGTTCTCAAATTTTGGTGTATACTGAAGATCTGATCACTTGCAGAACATATTAAAAAGGGTGGGATAACTCCCATGGAGAGATTCTGATTGCACGGGTCTGACTGAGGTGAGACCCTAGCATCTGTATGTTTAATAAACATCCCTGTGATACTAATGCACATTGACATAGGAGGACCACTGAGTTCATGCAGTGTCCTGAGTTCGTGCAGATGGCAAAGTCTGGATTTGATTTCTCAGCAAGCTTCATTTCTCTTTTTTTGGGGAGCATGGCCCTGCTTAGTTTCATTTAGTTGTACAGTCCCAAAGTCTATCCCTGAATTAACCAGCTCAGAAACAATATTATTAGAAAGATTACAAAGAGTATACACTAATTCAACATTGTTGGTCACTTCTTAAGAGGAGTCTCCAGGTATTCTAATACTAGTTTCGTCACTAGATTAAGGAAGTCAGCTTTTATGGTACACATACAAAGAGAGTAGCTTTCCATTTGTTCACAGGCCACAAAGGTCAATTTTTATCAAATCTACTTTTCTTCTTTCCAGTCTCTTCAGTGACTAATTGCTTAGCTATTTACTCTTCTATGCAAAACCAGCTAATACCACTATGAAGGATTTGCATACTTTACTCACCCTATAGTTTAATATGGATTTAGAAAACATTGCTATCAGGGCAGAACATGTTGAAGTTGTTTTAAGACACATAAACTAGGAAATCAGCTTAGAATCGTGACTTTTAAACTGTGTCTTAAAGTAAACTATGAGAAATACACTTCATATCATAACCCTATACACCCATACAGCAAACACTTCAGCAAGCAATATTTACCTATACCCAA
Organism: Leopardus geoffroyi; assembly: GCF_018350155.1. Lineage (NCBI taxonomy): Eukaryota > Metazoa > Chordata > Mammalia > Carnivora > Felidae > Leopardus > Leopardus geoffroyi. Next base: position 14,216,510 of record NC_059326.1, on the reverse strand, counting down.
TTATTTTTTCTATTATTTACTATTTCCTATTTTTGAAAATGCCAACAGCAAGCCATTACTTTCATATACTGTTAAGGGCCAAGAAAATAGTTTCAAAAATACTGATCAGAATACTCCCTCCTTTTAGGGTTAACCCTGGGCCAAATAGTCAAGCTCCTAGCTTAAAGGATTGTGATTGCAAGTAAACGGCTCAAAGTTATAATGTCCAGGAGAAGGGCAGCCAATGCTAACGGGAATACAAGGCTGAAAAGCAATGGAACAGGACTTGGTGAAGTGAGAAAAACCAGCTCAAGATCAGAGATGTAGTAGTGACTAAAAGAAAAGGCTTGCTTCAAGCCATTTTATTCTACTTAACTTCTAGTAACAGGAGTAGAGAAACATGGATTGATGGTGTATAAAGACAACTTGGGGGAAAAATCTGGAAGCAAATGAGGCATAACAGCACCATCGGCCACAGTGATGCCAGGAAAAAATGTGTACTCTAGGAGAGTCTCTGGTTAATTTACCAAGTTCTGTGTGCCCTCAGTGATATGGTTCCTTTACCAAGGGAAAACGGTTGCAAAAGTGTCCCAAATACTATGATCACAAGTCCCAATAAAAGCTTTACCCTTGGCTAAAAATACAACTTCTTATTGTTGAGTCTACCAGTATGAATTCTAAGAACTAGAGAATGATGAAATCTAAAATATATTTCTTTTGGAAAAGAAGGGAGAGAACAAGTAACATTTGGCTTTTATCTTTGCTGTTTCCACTGGTTAGTGATACAATATACTAGGAAGCTTCTGACTAGGTCATGATTACCACCCTATCCTTCCACTTGTGTGCATATTAGTGTTCCGCATAAAATGTGATTTAGTCAATGAGGGAGTAGTGACACTATCATATTGAGAACACACAGAAACCCATCAGTGCTCTGGATGGGATGTGTAAGGTACTCTAGTGTCCTCAACCTCCTTTGTCCATAGTCTTCAAAATCCAGCTCAAATGTCACTTAAATAAATAATAATAATAAATAAATGCTCATTTCTTGAGTCCCTATTATGTGTTAGGAACACTGAGTACTGATTACGTACCAGGCTAAGTGCATTATAGGTATCATTTCATTTGATTCTTACCTCATTTGATATCTTATTAGACAAGCATAATTAGCCCCATTACACTGATGAAGAAACTAAGGCTTAGAGAGATTAAGTATCTTGCTCAAAGCCACACAAACAGGCAAATTGTGTTTGACTTGTTTGGGAAATAATCAGCTTAGTATGGCTTCTCCCAGGGCATTCCAGAGAGTGGGATGCAGAATTAGGCATTCATTCACTTAACAATAATTTACTGGGAGCCTTCTTCGTGGTAGTAAAGGACAATGAAATATGAGGTGACATAGGGGTGCTTTAGGAGTGAATGGAGTGTGCTTGAGTCAGTGTGGGAAGGCAAGGGAGGCCAGATAAGTAAAAGCCTCTCAGGTCATGTTACAGAACTTTATAAGCAATGAAGCACTACTGTAGTGTTTTTTTTTTTTTTTTAAGTGAGGTTTATTGAGGTATAATTTACACATAATAAAGTTAATTCTTGTTAAATGCAATTTCATGAGTTTTGACAAATGCATATTTTAGGTAGCCACTGCTACAACCACAACATTTCCATCACCCAAAATGTTCCCTTGTACTTTTCTCCTGCCATCCATAGCAAGGATGGAACTATTTTCTGTCCCTCTAATTCTGTTTTTTCCATAATGCCCATAAATGCAACCACATAGCATATTTTTTCTGTCTGGCTTCTTTAGCTTCACAAAATACTTAAAAAATGTTTATTTATTAATTGAGAGAGAGAGAGAGAGACAGACAGACAGACAGACAGAAAGGGAATCCCGAGCAGGCTCCACACTGTCGGCGCAGAGCCCCATGTGGTGCTCGATCCCAGGAACCTGTGAGATCATGTCCTGACCCCAAATCAAGAACCAGACGTTTAAACAACTGAGTCACGCAGTTGCCCCTGGGTTCACAATATACTTTTAAGTTCCATGTATGTGGCGCATATCTGTGGCTTATACCTTTTATTGTTGAGTAGTATTCCCTATAACATTACATAGTAGCTTATCCATTTATCTAGTGGTAGACGTTTGGGTTATTTTCATCTTGGGCTATTATAAATAGAGATGCTATGAACATTCACATACAGGTCTTAATTTGGACCAATATTTTAATTTCTCTCAAGAAAATATCTAAGTTTGGAATTATTGGGTCAAATGGTTAAGTGGATGTTTAACCTTGTAAGATATTGACAAACTGTTTTTCAAGTGGATGTGCCATTCTGCACTCCCACCAGCAAGGTACAAGGTTCCAGTGGCTCCACATTTTCACCAAGGCTTAGTATTGACAACCTACTGAATTATGTCGATTACAGTATGTGCATAATGCTATCTCACTGTATTTAAAATTGAATTTCCCAAATGAATAATGATGTGGAGCATCTTTTCACGTGCTGATTGACCATCTGTATATCTTCTTTGTTACTGTGTCTGTTCAAATCATTTGTCTGACTTGTATTGGGTAGTTTGTCTTTTTATTATTGAGCTGTAAGATCTTCTTTCCTCCATTCCATTGCTCTATCTCTCTATCTTTACACCAATCCTCCAACTCTGTTCATTTTTCATTTGTGTTGGCTACTGTTAGTCCTTTGTATTTTCACCGAAATTTAAAAACTATCTTGTTAATAGCCTGCTGGAATTCTGATTAGGTTTGAGTCTATAGACCAGTTTGGGGAGAACTAAGATCTTAACCATGTTAGGCCCTCTGATTCATGAATACATATTTCTGCATTTATTTATTTTTAATTTTTTTATAGAAATATTTTGTAGTTTTTATCACACAGGTCTTTCACAAATTTTATTAAGTACAACCATAAGTAGTTCATGTTTTTGATAATATTATAATGGTTTTGCTTTATTTAAGCTTCCAACATTTCACATATATTATAACTAAATGTTATTGTAATAGATTTTTGGTTTTTTATGCATGGTGCATGTATTTATAATCCTTTTTTATAATTGATTGTTGAATATTGACCTCATATCATGTGACTTTGCTAATTTCACGTATGACACTATCTTTTTTCAAACATCTTAGAATGTTCTACTCGCCTAATTGAACTGGCTAAGACCTCCAGCCCAATATTGAATACAAATAGTGAGTGAGAACATCCTTGCAGTGTTTTTGATCTAGAGGGAAAGCATTTAGTCTTTCACCATTATGTAGGATGTTAGCTGTATATTTTCTATAGATAGCACTTATTACATTGAGGGAGTTTGATTTCTAGTTTACTGAGAATTTTATTATGAACATACGTTGAATTTTTCAAATGTTTTTCTTATGAATATTAAGATATCCATACATATGTTTTCTTTTTTAATCTGCTGACATTGTATAATTCATTCATAGATATTTTTGAATATTAAATCAACTCTGCATGTTTGGAATATACACCTCTTGCTTATGATACATCTTTTTCATGTATTCCTGGATTTGATTTGCCAACTTTTATTAAAGGTAATATTAATATTGTACCTATGCTTATGGTGGATATTGATCTATAATTTTATTACTTGTAATTGTTATTGTTATCAGGGTGATGAAATCTCATAAAATGAAGTGTAAAGCATTTCCTACTCTTCTATTTTGGGAAGACTCTGAAATTAATTTTATCATTTTTTTTCCTTAAATGTTTGGTAGAAATATTAAACAATTTTAACATCAATCTATTCTTAAGTAAGTTAAGTCTTATTTTTCTTACATTGTGCTAGGAATGAAAAAAAATCTAGACCTTGAATAATGGACTGTTTTGAAGTCTGATTCATAAATAGGAGTAGTGCTTTTTAAAAAAAATATGTAAACATTTATATATGCAAATATAAACAAATGACTTTTTCTTATTACTCTTCTATCTCAGACTGTGACTCTTTAAGATAGTCATATTATAAAGGAAGTATCCTGGTTTTTCAAATGTTGGTCTCTACAACAGTAACTAACATGAAAAATAATCAGCCTATATACTTAATGCTTCTATTTCCCTAGCACCTTAGGAAGAGCTTCTAGACTAAAATCTATAGCCCAGGCCATGGCTCTACTCTGGTCTTACCTGGATTGCTCATTCTATTCCTTCACCTCACTTCTCACCTTTAGCTTATGCTTGGACTGGCCATACACATTGCACCTTTATGTTAGCACAGGCCCTCCGGCAACACGTTAGCTCACTTTTACCCATATCTTTTATTTAAACAACATACGAGCTACAAATGCCAATTCTCAGCTCCTCTGTTGCCAAGTTATGTCAAAAATAGAAACCAGTTGTATCAGAATGGTATAGAAACTGAATCCAAGTTTTCTAATAAAGATATGGATCATCTGAATCTTGACTGGCATTTGCCTGCAATAAGTAAGCTAAGAAGAGCAACAAAAAATTAATGTCTCTAGAAGAAATACGAAACAACAGGAAATAAGATATATAAATGACTATACCAAAAAATTGTCACTCTTGCCTCTTTTTGGTCTTAATAAAAATAATATAAATTAGAAGTGTTTTATGAATTATTACTTTACTCTCACCAAAATTAAAATAATCCTCTCTAGGAGGAAAGTGTATTTAAAGTCGTCCTCATAAAAGAAAAAGAATCTCAATACACACACACGCGCAGATATATTTTAAACATAGTTAAAAATGCAATTCAAATAAAATTTATGATAACCAAATTCTGAAATATATTTTCTTATTCCTTGAAATCTAGCCATTATTAGATAGGACTTGCTAATCTTAGTTTTAGGTAAATAACATTTTATTTATAATCAATGTCTAAAGCTAAGTCTATAAATTAGCAATACTGTTTAAGATCTATACAATTAATTTTGTAAAAGTACAAGATTTTTTTTTACCTCATTCATTTACAAAACTCGCACATTTAATAACTTACCACATGTGTAAAATGAATAACGGAGTAGTAAAGAAAAAAGGTTTAGATTAGGTGGGGAGCTTCTGTTTTCCAGAAGTTTTCAGGGATTCTTGGTTCAAAATTAAACCGGAATCTCAACTCTAAGAAAAAAAGTTTCTTACCTTACAGTTTTGGAAGTTACTCTTTATTTAATACACTTCTTGCCAAATCAAACACACAAAACGAATAGATAAACCAAAGCTTATTGGCTTAATTATTAAATAACAGTTGTTAAAATAAAGAAGATATTCAAGTTGGGGCTATATAATCACTAAGGAATTATGCTTAGATGCAATATGCTTTTCCTCTTTAAAACCAAAGAAATGTAAGCTATATATTTTTCACTATTCTAAAGAACAAAATAAAATTGGAATCTTATGAATCTTATGTTAAATTCGGTACTAACTACAAATACACACTGCTTTGTATGCATACTAATTAATTATATCCTAAATGCTTTCAAAAGAGTAATAAACGTTTATTTTAGGCAAATGATTAATTTATTTCAAAGGATACTCAAATTCCATAATTTAAAAAAGTCTTTATTTGCTTTATAGTTCAATTGATATTTTAATAATTTAAAATCCAATTATTATTGCCAAGATATTATAGGCAATTTTACATCCCATTAACCTTGCTTTGTTTTAATTATAAAGATCCTTTGTTAGATTCCTTTAAATGATCCAGTTTATAATTTCAGTCTGTCCTAGGGAGTACTTTAATTCAGCTGCACATTCATCAACTGTTTTTGTCCTGTTAATTGTAGACAACTGCACAATTGCTTTCTCCGGCTATGATTGATGAATTATATTCACGGGTATAGCTGTTAAGTAGGATCAACATTTATAACAATTTCAACTTAAAGATTTTTAACTTCATTCCCACAAGGACAAATTAAAGACTGATATTCTAACGACCAAGAGAAAGTGTTTTTTATATGCTTTATTTTAAACTGTTAGAGAAAGTTAAGAAAAATGCCGTATGTCTGCGCAAATGAGATAGAAGAGTGTATAAAGAGTCAAATTTGTGCTTAGCACATAGTAGGGCCTCAACAAATAGAAGCCTATCTGTTTATCTAACAGAGTAATGTGTCTTTACTGTAACTACATCCTAACGATCCAAATATGATATATAAACATATTTTTATTTTATTTTATATTTTTTAGTTTTTTATTTTTTATCGTATTTTGTTTTATTTTATTTTATTATTATTTTTTAAAATATGAAACAGGAACCCTCTTGCACTGTTGGTGGGAATGCAAACTGGTGCAGCCACCCTGGAAAACAGTGTGTAGGTTCCTCAAAGAATATACACATATTTTTAAATGTTTATTTTATTTTTGAGAGAGAGAGCCCAAGCAGGAGAGATGCAGAGAGAGAGGGAGACGGAGGATTGGAAGCGGGCTCCGTGCTGACAGCAGCAAGTCTGATGTGGGGCCTGAACTCACGAATGGTGAAATCATGACCTGAGCTGAAGTCGGATGCTCAACCGACGGAGCCACCCATATGCCCCTATATATGATATTTTCTTAAAATCTGGAACTCCCAAGTTCAAATTTATGAAAGAGAAAGGTCTAAAGTGAAAAGAAATGAGGTAAACTGAAGGTGAGAGTCAGTAAAGTTCTAAATATATAAGCAATGACAACAAAACTTCCACTTTTAAAAGCCTATATTGCAGCAGTTATAATAAATGCCATATATTATTTCCAACATTCAGAGAAAAGGGGCAAGAAAGATCTTCCAAAAAATACCCTCACTACCCAAAAAACCCATCTGCAGCAACCACTCTATCTTTCCCCTTCTTGGCCAAACTCCTCGGAGTTGTGTGTACTTGCTGACCATGCTCACATCCCACTCACTCCTCAGCTCAAAACAACTGAGGTCCTGACCCCAGTACTCTAGTTAAGTCACTGCTTTCTCAGAAGTCATTCCCTTAATTATCTGCTCCCGCAGTACCCTCTACTCTGGCATATTTATTATATCAGTAATTAGAAGACTGCTGTCCCCACTGGACTGTAAGCTCTCTTACAGCAGGGCCTGGGTCTCTACGCAGCATCCTTAGCACACAGGTACTCACCGGTGTATGTGTGGGTGAAACCAACACGACCATCTTGTCACCGAATCCAGTGGTCCCTCTCATCCTAACTTAAAAACCCTCTTGCTGGGGTGCCTGGGTGGCTCAGCAGTTAAAGGGCAGACTCTTGGTTTCAGCTCAGATCATGATATCATGGTTCGTGGGTTCGAACCCCATGTCAAGCCCTGTGCTGATGGTGTGGAGCCTACTTGGGATTCTCTCTCTCTCTCTCTCTCTCTTTTCGTTCTCTCTCCCTCTCTCTCAAAATAAATTAAAAATTTTAATAAAAAACCTCTTTTGTTGACCCTCATTGCTTCTCAAACATTCTACTCCCCATTCTTTTCTTAATTCCTTCAATAAATTTTTGTGATTGTGAACTATGTGCTAGGTATTTTTCCAGAAACCAGGAATATATCAGTGAAGAAGACACAAATTCTTAAGGCCAAGTACATTTTGGTAAAGAAGATGGACGTAAAGAATGAAAATAATTTGAGATGGTGTTACTAAATGTTAAAACAAAATCATATGACGGAAGTGTGGTAACTCAATAAGATGGTTAAGGGAGCCTCTCTGAGGGGGTGACATTTAAGCTGATTCCTAAATGACAAAAAACAGCCAATCATGTACAGCTGTGGGTAAAGAGGATTCCCAGCAGAAACAGCAGCAAAAAGGATGGCATCATGTTCTCTGCTCCTTCCACACAGGTTCCCCGAGCATCACATCTGTATCCTTATCTACCATTTACCATATAAGCTCAGGACTCCTAAATCCAAATCCCCATTCTACCTGTCTCTTTGGAGATGCAAATTCAAGATGTCTATTCAACATTTCCACTCAGAAATTTCACAGACGCTACAAAATCAGTGTAACCAAAAGTGAAACTATGTCCCACCCAACCCATATTCTTCCTTCTCTATTGTTCCAAGTAAACTATACTTACAGTATAAACCATCCAGCTATTAAAGCCAGCAATCAAGTTATGTTTGATCCCTTCTTTTCCCTCTTACAATCTAATCTATCAGCATTTCTCTAGACTTAATTTCCAAAGGATACTTTAAATGTGTCCACTTCTTCCTTCCTCATAGCCACTATTAGTCAGTCTATGATACCAGCATCTTAAACAAGATTTCTGAATCTCAGATTAGTTTCAATCCAGAGTCCACTTGCTACACTGTAGATTATGCCTAGCTCTCTTTAATTATATCATAGCACCCTTAGCATAGCTTATAAACCCTTCATGGCACGACCCTTGCCGGCCACCCTTGCCAAGATGCGATGACCTTGCCTATGTGGCTGGTACACAACAGGCACTTACATAGCTTTTGGCTGATTAAAAAGAGCTGTCCAGCAACATGTCTTACTATCTCTTGCCTCCAGGCTTTGGTATCAAATTATTCCCTTGGTCCAGAATTTCATTCCTCTTTTTTTTTTCTTCTTTTACCTAGCCATGTTCTAACCATCTCTCAGTTCTCAATGCCATCTTTGGCATTCTAGTTGTATACACTTTTTATTTTGAACCTCCTGTTTTTGGTTTTTTTTTTATAGACTATTTTTAGAGTAATTTTAGGTTCACAGCAACCTTGAGCAGAAGATACAGAGAATGCCCATATATCCCCTCCCCACACACATATCTCCTTCATTACCACCATTCCCTACCAGAGTGGTACATTTGTCACAAATGATGAACTTACATTAAGACAGCTTTATCACCTAAGGTCCATAGTTTACATCTTGGTGTGGTAGCTTCTATGAGTTTTGACAAATGTATAATGACATGTATCCACTATTAGAGTATCAAGCAGACTAGTTTCACCGGCCTAAAAATCTTCTGTGCTCTGCCTATTTATTTATGCCTTCCTCTTCCCTAACTCCTGGCAACTACTAATCTTTTTACTCTCTCCTTAGAGACATATATAGTCATATAGTTGAAATCATATAGTATGAAGCCTTTTCAGATTGCTTCTTCCAGTTCGTATTATGCAATTAAAGTTTCTCCATATCTTTTCATGGCTCAACAGCTCATTTCTTGTCTCATTTATTTTTTCACTAAAAAATAAATATCCTATTGTCTGGATGTACCACATAAATATACGGGTATCTGTTTATCCCTTCATCTACTAAAGACATCTTGGTTGCTTCCCAATTTTGGCAATTATGCATAAAGAGGCTAGAAATATCTGTGTGAATGTTTTTATGTAAACATGTTTTCAACTCTTTTGAGTAGATACAAGGGAGAATGACTGCTGGATCTACAGTAAGAATATGTTTAGTTTTATAAAAAAAAAAAAAAAAAACAAACAAACAAAAAACACTACCCACCTGTTTTGCAATGTGGCTATACCGTTGTGTATTCTCACCACCAATGAATGAGAGTTCCTGCTGCTCCACATCCTTGTCAGCATTTGGTGGTGTCAATGTTTCAGATTTTGGCCATGCTAAAAGGTATGTAGTACTATTCACTGTTGTTTTGATTTGCATTTCCCTGACGATGACAGGCATCTTTTTTCTAAGCTTATTTGCCATATGTAGATATTCTTTGGTGAGGTGTCTGTTAATGTCTTTGGCTCATTTTTTAACTGGATTGTTTATTTTCTTATTGTGGAGTTTTAAGAATTCTTTGCTATTTTAGATAACAATCCTTTATCAGAAGTATCTTTTGTAAGTATTTTCTCCCAGTCCATGGCTTGTCTTTTCATTCTCTTGACATTGACTTTAACAGAAGTTTTTAATTGTTTTTAAATGTTTATTTATTTTTGAGAGAGAGTGAGTGAGCATACAAGAAAGTGGGGGAGGGGCACAGAGAGGGGGACAAAGGATTCAAAGTGGGCTCTGTGTTGATGGCAGACAGCCTGATGTAGTGTTTGAACTCATGAACCATGAGATCATGACCTGAGCCAGAGTCGGACACTTAACCGACTGAGCCACCCGGGCACCCCCAGAAGTTTTCAATTTTAATGAAGTCCAGATTGTCAACTCTTTCCTTCATGGATCATGTCTTTGGTATTGTATTTAAGAAGTCATCACCAAATGCAAGGTCATCTAGATTTTCTCCTATGTTATCTTCTACGGGTTTTATACTTCTGCATTTTACATTCAGATCTCTGATCTACTTTGAGTGATTTTTATGAAGGGTATAAAGTCTGTGTCTAGATTTATTATTATTTTTTTGCATGTGGATGTCCAGCACCATTTGTTGAAAAGGCTATCTTTGTTCTATTGTATTTGCTTTTCTTTGATACAGTGTTTGAAAACCCTGATAGTCCTACCACCTGGGGAATACACCCCTTCAGTCTAGATTAAATGCCTTGTCTTTTACTTGTATTCATACCTATATCACCTCTATCACAGCACCCTTGTAATACTGTGTGTATTCCTCTAATATTTGTCTCTCCCCCAAAATTCAGAACCATGTTTGTATCATTTACTTCTCTATTCCCATCTCCGTAATAGTATTTGTATGTAGTATAGGCACTGAATAGACTTTTGCTGTATCAATGTACACATGATCTGTTCTTTCATATTTATAGCTAGTCATGTTTCAATTTTTGTTTCAAAATCCTCTTTATTGGAGGAATAATTAGTATGAAAAATGAAAACAAATTCTAGAATGACACAAAGAACATTATGATGGGCATTTGGAAGGTTTTCAGGGACTAAAATTTAAAAAAATTATAACTGCTTTCTATAAATCTAACTCTTTTCCTAAAACAAAACAAAATGAATTCCAAACTCTACCCCTGAGCAATAAAACAGTATCAGAAGCTAAAACCTCTGATATGAGCAAATTTTCTACTCTTTCCTTTCCTAAGACAATAACTATAATCTTAAGTGAGTAAGATCCAATTATATTAAGTCTTCAGAGTTACTGATGACAAGATAATTTTTGTTTTTTACTTCACAGTTGAAACAAATTGGCAAAATTAGCATGTGTGTGATTTGAAAGATTTCTATAACTAAAATGAAAATGAATAGTCTGGGCAAATTTTTGTTTTTATATGTTTTTCATTGCCTTAGGATGGATAATAACTATTACCAATTCTCATCACAACCAAGTTTTATAAGAACTAAGTATGTTATTATTATGTAAAATTAGTATTTATGTTATAAAAGAAAACTGGTATTTTCCTGTATCTTTTGCTTTGCAATAAATGTAAAATTTATTTTAACTTCTAGAGTTGTATTACTATGACTAAAAATAATTTAGTCATGGAAAATGTAAATGAGAAATATAGAATAAGATAAATTACTATAAAAAGAGGTTATGTCTCTAATTATAATAAACTGATGAGAAAAAACTAATACTAAAAAAGTAATACTAAAGTGCATTGAAGTTAATCTCTTTTTTTTTTTGAACGAGAGACACAGCATGAGCTGGGGAGAAGGGGAGAGGGAGAAAGAAGGGAGAAAGAGAGAGAATCTAAAGCAGGCTTCATGCTGAGTGTGCAGCCTGACACAGGGCTTGATTATACGACCCTGGGATCATGACCTGAGCCGAAATCAAGAATCAGATGCTCAACCAACTAAGCCACCCAGGTGTCCCTAGTTAATTTTTTAAATGGGTTTCTACAGCATATATAAATTAATTTTCAAGGAATATCTTGTCAAATATCCTTTCATGACACCTCCTTTGATAGAGAGAAGTTTTATATACAGTGTTATCCCCTTATCATCAATTTAATTAAATCCAGTTTCAAATAAGAAATAAATAGATTATGCCAAATATTCAGTCACTATTTTCCAATGAATATATTATATCATAGAAAAGAATTGTAAAGGATGCAGGTCTTTGGCTGACAGAAGCTATACATGTCAAACTGGTGACAGTTACATCTATCTTCATGTATCCACTGCCAATAAAGTATTGGAAAAATCACAGTGAACAACTGTTTATCATAAAGTGATGAGTACAATGATGGGCTCAAACATGAATTTACTTACAGCTTCATTTTAACAATGGTACATATAAATTCCTGACCTGACTGTTCTTCTTCCCATAATTAATATCCTTCCCATTTTCAGTTGGATATCGGACAACATGATATGTTCAGATAAAACTCCCTCACATGAACGGAGATGGGCTGCGGGAGTGAATGCCGAGCATGGCTTTGAAAACAGATGGAGTGGCAGATGGGCTTGCCGAGTGGCTCACTCGATCTGTGTTACACAACTTTTCTACCCAGTTAAGATGAGGCTCCATCTCACAAAAGCCTTAGAAAGTCTGTTCCTTTATTTCATACATGCTTTCCCCTACCCCCAAATAAATGATTAGTATCTTAAACTTTGTTCCTTTGAAGATTAATTACCTGTATGATAAATTATTTAACTAAAATATATTTTCTTACCCATTTTTGGAACAGATGGTAGGAGAGCAGTCGCCTAGTGGAATAAAATGTACACAGACGAATTATCTAAAAACTGTAAAATTAATTACCTTCCTTCATTGATGAGTTCAATAAATGCAAGTCCTGCATTCTTCTGAATAGAATTTTGCCATTCCTAAAAGGAGAAACCAAACCAAGTATAAGAAAAATGAGCACGTAAACAAAATCAGAACTATATACAACATATTTAAATTGATCAGGAGATTAAATGTTCTATTTACACGTGCATTCCAAGTGACTGAAAAGTACAGAGGGAAAAAGTTTACAAATGAATTCTTCTGAATTTGTAAAAAAACAAAAAAAAAAAAGGAGAAAACATTAATACTATATCCAAATGTAATCTCTCCTTGCTGATCTAGATGAGAACATATTTGTGAATTTGGTAGTTCCACAGTGTAATCATTATAAATTTCTGATTGTTATACAGTGTTTCTGGATTAGGAAAGTATATTGCTTACTTTATACTCTTCCTATGACATATTTAGAATATGCTTTAACCAATTTTTTTTCAATGGATCCTGGTTTAGTCGACTGATTTTTTATTTTTTTGGTTTTTATATAGCTGGAAAATTACAACTTTTTTGGATTAAAAGTAATATCCTTTTCAACAGTACTGTAAATAAACACTTCGTTAATACATTTTATATAAAAAAAAAACCCTACTGACCACTCACATCACTCATCTAGCCAGATTTTCTAGCCAGATTTTTCTGCATGATTTTCCTACTACTAAAATGCTACACACCGAGGTAGTCACCTGTCTCCCCACAAATTCAGCTTCACATAAAGCAGTCTTTATGTCGGCCCTTCTCTCTACTCTTGATCACACTGCCTTTTTAGAGCTTTGCACCCATGCTGGGGAAAAAATGCGGTCCCCCAACATAGACACTTGGTGTATAAGTATTTTCTGCTGTAAGTCAATCTGTGAGGAATTAAAGAAGAACATATCATGAGCCTACATTTCCCCAGGAGAGAGAATCAACAACTTGGGATATGGAAGCCTGGGGACTATAATGATCTTATAAAGACCTAAATGGCTCTATGGTCGGCTACGTGGTTTTAGCAAAGCCACTGTATTTTAGCCATCATACATAACCTTTAGCAAAAATTCATCTAAATGATAAGACCACTATTGCACTTTACAGAGCTTGTTAAAACTTTCCAGTCATTTCTATTGTGAACAATTACAGGGAACTCTTTTTGCTATGTTTTAATAAGATGTCTTCTACCATCATCCTTTTATGTATTTTGTATATTCCCATTACATATACTATATTTATTGCAAGCCGATATCCCACAAAATGTGGAAATTTCTCAGGAATACTTGACATTTATTGTGGCATTAGCTTAAAGGGAAAACTGATTCTTACATAGCGAGAACCATGACACTCTGAAGAATAAATTCTTACAGACAACTTCTTAAACATGATTTTCTTTATGACACTGTTTGTACACCAAGGCTCTTTTATCAGCATAAACTTTAACATGCATGGGATTTTTCAAGAAGATATTTCAAAGTACATATTCAGATATTACATATGCATCCCAAATTATACTGTGTCTAAAAGATCACAGAGTAAAATGTTTTAAAAACTCTGTTCAGATCAAAGATCAAACAAAAAATATCTGTGAGACGCCTCAGCCCATGAGACACTAATCTGCAATCTTTGATAGAGGAGCAGCACAAATAAGTCTTAGCCAAGTTAAGGATATTAGAATTTAAAGGATGAAGAAAGACACTGAAAATATATCACTGCAAGACTTCATGCAAGAAATATGTTTTAGAAGAGTAATTTGACATTTTTGAGGAAGAGAAAGTGGTAGAAGACTGTCTTATGTGCCTTTCCGGAAGAGAAGCAATAGAGGCCTACACTGGTACTTCGAACAGGTGAACGGAAAACAAGAGACATTACAAAGAAGAGATGCCAGGGCTGGATGAGAAACTGGATTTAACGGCTAAAGTAACATTGTGGAAGAATATAAGGCTTAAGTGTTTAACATGAATGGCAGGAAGAATGGTGGCATTCTCATGAAAATATTTGAGAATGGAACACATTTGAGGAAAACCATAGGATTGCTTAAGTTTATATTTGTTGGATTGAGAATCATGATGGTATATCAAATAGAATGTGGAATTTGAGATTATTTACATGAAAATATTGATTAAGGCAAACCAGAGGCACGTCTCTAAAGAAGAATCAACAGAAAGAGGATCAAAAGACCTAGGCTGAGTTTTGGGAATCATTCACATTTCTAAAATGAAAAAGGGGAGAGAGAAGCAAACCATGAGACTCTTTTAAAAAAATGTTTATTTATTTATTTTGAGAGAGAGAAAGTGTGAGTGAGGGAGGGAGGGGCAGAGAGAGGGGGAAAGAGAGAATCCCAAGCAGGCTCAGCACGTAGCCTGATGCAGGGCTGAATCCCACATCTATGAGATCATGACCTGAGCCAAAATCAAGAGTTGGATGCCCAACCGACTGAGCCATGCAGTTTGCCCCAACAAACTCTAAGAGACTCTTAACTAGAGAGAACAAACTGAGGGTTGATGGAGGGAGGTAGGTGTGGGGGTGAGTTACATAGGCGTTGGGTATTAAGGAGGGCACTTGTGATGAGCACTGACTGTTGTATGTAAGTGATGAATCACTAAATTCTACTTCTGAAACCAATTTTACCATATGTTAAGTAGCTGGAATATAAATAAAAACTTCAAATAAAAAACAGAAAAAGAAGCAGTTAACAGAGATAAGAAAATATCTAACAAAATTTAAGAATAGTAGCAAAGTTATTATAGCACTATTTAAAAGAAAATAATTCACTGGTTGCATTGGGGCTCAACGAAACAAAAAGATACAAACAAGACCCTTTAATCACTACCATCATTCTCCTTTTGATGATCAAGAATTTAAGTTTTATTGCACGTGACTTGTAAAACGCAAAATACAGCACGCCCCAAAGTATACGCAATATAAATTGAGAAGTAGAAAAGACAAAAAGATGCCATCCCAAGGGAGGGGATGGAAAGCGAGAGCTGGCGCTGGCTGTAGCCCGGGGCTGGCACGGGAGTTGGAGCCTACGCGGGCTCTCCCTCTGCAGCTGACTCTATCTGTGATGCCAGTGGTGGTATGGTACCAGAGTTGGCATTCGGTGTGGAGCTAGATCCAGCTTTAGAGCTGATGCTCAGACTGCAGTGAGAGAGCTGGTTGTTGGACTGGCTCTAGTTCTGGGCTGACTCTAAGTCTCGCACTGTTGCCAGACCTGGTGTGAAAACTGGTGCTGCAGAGGACTCCGGAGCTGGAGTTGCTCATGACTCTGGAGCCAGAGCCGGAACTGGCGTGAAGTGCGGAGTGGGAGCAAGAGCTGCTGTTGGAGCTGGCTGCAGCTCGGCAGCCAGCCCTAGCTCTACCTCTGCAGCTGGTGCAGACGCTGCTGTGGCTCCAGAGCCGCCGCTTGGACCTGTTCTGAAACTGGCCCCGGCTCTGGAACGGCTGCTGGAGCCAGTGCTGCAGTTCACGATGGCACTACCTTTATCCCCGGGGCCGGCTCGAGCTCTGTCCTGGAGCGGGTCTGGAGCTGCTTCTAGTTCTAGAGCGGGCACTGCCTTCAGCTCTGGGGCTGGAAGGGGTCCCAGAGCTGTGTGAGGCCCTACAGCTTGTTCAGTTGCTCTCCCGAACTCCACAGGTGCCGGAGCTGGTGCTAGAGCTCGCGGAAGAGCCGCGGCCGACACTTCTACTATCACTGTTGAAGCCATGATCTCGAGTTGGCAACTTGACAAGAAAGACCCAGGCCAAGACAAGAGTACAAAAGAGATACCAGGAACAACAACAACAACAACAACAACACAACAACAACAACAACAACAACAAAAACCTTGGAAAATGAAAGGCAGGGAAGAAACAGAAAAATGAGTCTGTAATTACACGGTTAAGGGATGTGAAGACATTGCAAGCATCAAAAAAAGAAGGCTTAAAAGACAAAGTTGCAAACATCTCCCCACCAGAAAGCAGAAAAAAAAGATAAGGTGCCAACAAAAGGATAAAGGGATACAAAAACTGTAACAGCACCAACAAAAGTAAAGAAATAAGGAAACTGGAGGCTCTCCAACTGAAAGGCCCACTGAGTAGGAAGTCTAGAAAGAGTGGATGGGGACCATGGAAGAGAGGATTTAGTTTAAATCAGATAAATTTAAAATTGCTCCCAGGAATAAAGTACATGACTTAAAACCCCTAGCAAGGCACATCATCATAACATTTTCCTTAACACGAGGGTTAAGAAAAAGGCTAACAGGAAAAAAAATACAAAGAATCAAGAATAAGAATCAAACTAAACTTCTCAGTAGCAAATCCAGAAAAGAGAAGAAAAGGAAATGCTTGCACAGTTATGGAGAACACTCAGGGCACAATATCTACCCAAAGTATCAATAACATATGAGGATAGATGAGTCACATTTTCAGACAGGCACAAATAAATATTTGCTTTTCATCCACTCTCTTTAAAGAACCTAGTAATGGGGCGCCTAGGTGGCGCAGTCGGTTGAGCGTCCGACTTCAGCCAGGTCACGATCTCGCGGTCCGTGAGTTCGAGCCCCGCGTCGGGCTCTGGGCTGATGGCTCAGAGCCTGGAGCCCGTTTCCGATTCTGTGTCTCCCTCTCTCTCTGCCCCTCCCCTGTTCATGCTCTGTCTCTCTCTGTCCCAAAAATAAATAAACATTGAAAAAAAAAATAAAACTCGTTTAATAATTTCTGAATGACAGTTATAAAAATAGTACAAATAATTATTTGGGCATCTTTGAAAATTCCAAACTCTTTACAACCTCAGTAAAATATCATACTCAGTACTGAATAGTAAACAGACATGTGTAAGTGCAAAGAAAAAACTGGAATGTGAAGGGAAAAGTATTCTACAAGAAAAGTATAACTTGTAACAACAGTTTATGTTGGTAATGTAATAAATCCCAAAGTGTGTACAAGAAATGATAATCTTAAAACTTTGGAAATGGGATCAAGCCTAGATCATTATTTTCTCACTGCTTAATACTTTCGTTAATCAGAAAATATTCCCTCTGAAATATATTTTGTAGTAATATACTCACACATATATCTCCCTATTACATCATAAATTTGTTAATGAAAGGGAGGATCTTTTTTTTTAATGTTTATTTTTGAGAGAAAGAGAGTGTAAGTAGGCAAGGGGCAGAGAGAAGGGGACAGAGGATCTGATGCAGGCTCGACACGGACAGGAGCGAGCCCAATGTGGGGCTCGAACTCACGAACTATGAGATCACGACCTGAGCCAAAGTCGGACGCTCAACTGACTGAACCACCCAGGTGCCCTGGGATATTAAGTACAAATGCCTGGCATACTGTACATACTCAATGTACTTTTGTTGTCGAACTGAACTTAATCCTCCCAAATCAAGGGTATCGCTTCAATGTATGGTTCTCAATCTGGCTGTACAGAAGAATCAACGGGGGAGTTGTTAAAAAGTACCAATCATAAGACAATAATCTCCAATGACAGGGTCCAGGCATTGGTATCATTTTAAAGCTTCCCAAATTATTTTGATGTAAACTCAGTGTTGACAACCACTGCCTTAGGTCATCTCTCTCCCAAAAAGACTGCACAATACAAACCTCAAAGTACCTAACTTGCCAGCGTGGAGTAATTTAGTTATGAGGTAATATATATTTTTTCCTTCAGACTGTTCACTTATTCAAATTTCCTTCTCATAAATAGTATATTATTGTATCATAATTACATCATAACTTACACCATAATTACTGAAGTATTCACATCCCTAAACTAACACCATAACTGAGGTCCTTTCCAGTTCTGACATGGCATTTCATTCTCCCACATGGTATTTTTGTAGGACTCAAACGTTAACTTCTAGTGACTGTGTAAAAAAATGTGAGTAATGATAGAGGCTAGGCAATGGTCCTATTCTTTAACACTGATGCACATTTGGTTCTGCATTTTAAAAAGTGTTTCTTAAATGTGCATTACCATGTAACTGATTCTAGGAGTTTCAAAAGAATAACTAGGTAAAATATTGAGAGGCTCACAAGTAGAGTACCTAGCATAGAGAGGAACTCTGTGTTTGTTGTGATGGCTGAGGCATAAACTACATTGAGAGTTGATGATGGGTGAGAGCCGGACAGGGAAGACACTTTAATCGCTGTCCTAGCTTTCTAACAATTCTCTCTGACATGTAGACTTAGAGAAATTACTTAAAACAAGGGAAACGGACACATGAGAATGTATACAAAGGGGTAATAATCTATTGTCATTTCAACAAAGACAATCTTTTGGCAATGACAGGAAAAAAGTATATTTTCAAATTGTGTCTACGAATCATTCCAGAAAGTTTTCTGCCATTTGAGAAAACATGCACACATGCATTCATTCAAGTTGGAAAAAAATGAACATCTATAAGAAAAGGTGTAAATTAAACATCGGCATCAAATTTTTGTCTTCATGGGAAACATACTAAACTGGGTTTGAATGCCTGCAGAGAGATGCCAAGTCTGTAGACAGTTTTGTCATAATTTTTTAACTCTTCTATATGGATGCATAAAATTTCCTCAAGATGAAGGACTTTTTCAGAGAATTGGATATCAAGTTAAGGATCCTTTGAAACTAAACACTTTGAAGACAAATAGGTTCCAGAAGGATGACAATGAAATCCCTATGTTCTCTTCAACAATCACTTCATGGTAGTTAGATGACCTAGTAGAAATCTCAGACCCAGGACATATTTTTCCCCCCAACGGTTTTTCCTCCTCTATGTCAGCTCAATTCACATTTCTCATTTCCTTTTGCTTTGTACACAATTAGGTGAACCAACTTAATGTCCTTAGAGACTCAATCCATCTCAAAATCTTTGAAAATATTTCATGGTAAAAAAAAGGAGGGTTAAGTTGAAATCTTGTCTTCAGGAACTCCAGAATTGATTTTTTTGCTTTTATATCCTTAATGTCTACTTATCATTAACTGCCAGGAAAAGATGTAGGTTATGTGCCTCAAATATTTTCCTTGTGAACGTTCATTATAACAAGTATGCTTATAAATTCTGTGCAGTAAGTTGGAGAAATTAGTAAGAGAATTGAAGTAAAAACATACTGTATATAAATAAAACCAGATATAACTAATGTTTTCAATGAATACAAAAATGAACTAATGAAAATAAATATGCAAGTATTCAATGTATCATTTGTTTTCATTTTCATTGCTTATTTTTATGAACATCCTACTAAAGCTTATAGGAAAAATCGGATATAAGAAATGAATAATCAATCTCAAAGAGATTATTGATATGAAATTCAGCCATAGAAAAACCATTAGGCAATGTGGAAATAGATCCAATTGGTTACTAAAAGTTGGTGTTTCATATAAATATAAATATAAATATAAATATAAATATAAATGTAAATGTAAATATAAATAAGTATAAGTTTCCCAGGATCCTAGTAGATCATTAAATTATGTAAATAAATTTAACACCGCTTTTTATTACAAATATTCTTATGCATATATATAGATAGATATGTACACACACATACACACACACATACTTGTGTTTGTATTTATAATGAAAAATAATCTAGGTTGTTTTATAAGATATTTTTTAAACAGTATTTTTTCTATAACTCTAAATATATACAATAAACAAACACATTTATATGTTATGGTAAGTTGCTGAAGATATTTCTTCCTTGGTGAGAAAACATATGCTACTAGAAACGATCAGAAAGATATCAAGAAATGATAACTTTATTAAATAAAAAAATAGGAGGATTTGGGTGGCTCAGTCAGTTACGTGTTCGACTCTTGGTTTGGGCTCAGGTCATGATCTCACGGTTCATGAGTTGAAACCTTGCATTGGGCTCTGCACTGACAATGTGGAGACTGCTTGAGATTCTCTCTCTCTGCACCTCTCCACGTCTCTCTCTCTCTCCCTGTCTCTCTCTCAAAACACATAAACTTAAAAAAAATATGAAAATAGAGGAAATGTTTCATATTTTCTATTTAGATAGGAAAAGGGTAAAAGCTAGACTAGGATTCTTTAAATAAACTCTCAGAGTTGTGCTTTTAATTTAAAAAAATTAAATTTAAATTTAAAACATATGCAACATTAAAAAAGTTAGGGTTTATCACATTCAAATATGCACTTTAAGATTTAATACTAATGTGGTTTTGAAGAACTTTAGTTTGATAGAATAATAACTTTTAAAACTTGACAATAGGGGCGCCTGGGTGGCTCAGTGGGTTAAGCATCCGACTTCGACTCAGGTCATGATCTCGCAGTCTGTGAGTTCGAGCCCCGCGTCGGGCTCTGTGCTGACAGCTCAGAGCCTGGAGCCTGTTTCAGATTCTGTGTCTCCCTCTCTCTGACCCTCCCCCATTCAGGC
Source organism: Leopardus geoffroyi (assembly GCF_018350155.1). Taxonomy (NCBI): domain Eukaryota; kingdom Metazoa; phylum Chordata; class Mammalia; order Carnivora; family Felidae; genus Leopardus; species Leopardus geoffroyi. Next base: position 14,195,669 of record NC_059326.1, on the reverse strand, counting down.
TATGTCTCTCTCTGTCTCAAAAATAAATAAACGTTAAAAAAAATTTTTTTAATGAACATTAAAGAAATAAAACAAAATAAAAATAATATTTGACAATAAAACAAAATCCTGTACTGGTCTATAACCAATGAAATAACAGTGACTATCCTTCTATAATTTCCATGATTTACAAAGGTAAATATTTGTTCAGAAAAATTCGTTTCCTGAGAGCTTACCATGTGTCTGAGACATGGCTAGATGTACTACTATTTTTTAAGTTATACTATACTGTTGAGATCACTTTTTTGAGGATCATCTTTGAATGTCATATTTTTCTAGGGCTAAGAATCAGTGTATCAGTAGACTGACTCTCAAAACATCATAACTTAGGAGGAGTATACAGTAAAATATAAATATGAAGAAAATTATACCATTAGCATAAGAGCTCTAGACTGTACTCAACTGCAGCACAAAAGTGCTGGGTATTATTAGCCTACTATACATACGTAGCTTCTCAAAAAAATGTTCATAAATAACCTAATAATACAATAGACATTTGATATTTCTCAAGATGTACATTTCAAGACCTTTGTATTTAGTTATGTTTTGTGACTACCACTAGGCTCATACTATATCCCACAACAAAAGTTCATTATAAAATTGCCTTATTTTCCAGAGTAAATAGAAAACAACCACACTGTATTGAGCTGTTGATGCTGTGTTACTGCTTGGCGAATTCATTCCCACATACCAAATTAGTAGCACACATGGTCTCAACTCATGCCCTGGCAAAACAATAAATGACACTATGCCAGTTACCCATGTTACTACTTAAGAATAGAAGGAACTTTCAATGTTAAATCTTGAATGCTAAGACCCTGGTGTGCTTCACTGGCATAAAGTGCAATCATGTACAGTTACATTAGTTTATATTTTTCATAAATAATCACGTAGCAATAGGTGTATAAGCCAGTACAAGAATGTTAGTGTTGTAGAGACTTAGATATCATAATTTTTAACCCACTCTAAGAATTTTTTACACACAATTCGCTGATATTTGCTTGAAGACTTATAATATTTCTGGGATTCTGGAACAACTTGTTCTATTTTTGGACTATATTAACATTAAAAAAAGAAGCATAGATATTCATATATGGGAGGAAGAGCTGTGGAGACCAATATAGCATCTATACTCATCTGTGGCTATTAGAAGTACTTGAAATGTAGCTGGATGAACTAATATGTGTTCTAAGTATAAATTATATACCTGATTAATTTTTTAAAAAATATTTATTTATTTTTGAGAAAGAGAGAGACAGAGAGCTCATGTGAGCCAGGGAGGGGCAGAGAAAGAGGGAGAGAGAGAGAGTACCAAGCAGACTCCTCTCTGTCAGTGCAGAACCTGATATGGGTGAGATCATGACCTGAGCTGAAATCAGGAGTCAGATGCTTAACTGACTGACTCACCCAGGTGTCCCATACCTGATTAATTTTAAATAATTGATAAACTTGTGTGGTGTTTGGACTTCTAAACAAGAACAAAGACTTTTAAACCTGGCTCCCTCAGTAACTGTTACTTGTGAATAAAATTTTCTTGTCATTATAATTAACACAGGGTAGTAACAAGGTCATCAAAATAATTTAAAAACAATAAAAAAAAAGAGTCTACAAGTAAATACACATATGACAGACAGACACATACACACATATATATATCAGACACACGCACATACACACACACACACACACCTATCTGATTTGAAAGACAGTATAAAAACAGGCATGTAAAATAGTTCATTAATTATTTTTATATGGATCACATGTTGAAATGATATTTAGGTTAAATAAAATATATTATTAAAATTAATCTCACCTATCTTGTTTACCTTTTTAAATGTGGTAATTAGAAAAATTTTAATTGTACGTGATTCACATTACATTTTTATCACACAGTGCTGCTCTCTAGAGTACCAACTGGGAAAGCAATTTATAAGCCATAACTGCTATAAGACCAGTTTCTGCTTACACTAATAACAAAAGAAGTAACTTTGCATTTATGTATAGAAATCTAGTTTGAATGACTATTCATTCAATGATTAACTGTTATCACTCCTGGGTAGTGAAAATATGAGGTGAGGGGAAGTTTCATTTAACCTTCTAATATCCTAAAATTGTTTTTCTTTTAATGTACAGGAACTACTTATGAATTATAATATTAATTTTTTTAATGTTTATTTATTTTTCAGAGAGAGAGAGAGACAGGCAGAGAGCAAGTGGGAGAGAGGCAGAGTCTCAGAGGAAGACACAGAATCCAAAGCAGGCTTCTGGCTCTAAGCTGTCAGCACAGAGCCCGATGCGGGTCTTGAGCTCACAAGCCATGAGATTGTGACCCAAGCCGAAGCTGGACGCACAATGACTGAGCCACCCCTGTGCCCCAGGGACTACTTTTGAATTAGATATCATCTTGGCATCTACAGTTAATTGATTTTCAACAAGGGTACCAAGACCATTCAGAGAGAATGGTCTCTCAATAAATGGTACTTGGAAAACTGGATATCCACATCCAAAAGAATGAAGTTAAATCCCTACTTCACATTATATATAAAAATTAACTCAAAATGGATCAAAGACCTAAATTTAGGAACTAAAACTATTAGAGGAAAATATAGGGGAAAATCTGCATGACCTTGGATTTGGCCTTGGGTCTAAAATATGATAGCAAAAGTTTAAGAAACAATTGGACAAAAATAGACAAAGTGGACATGATTAAAAACTTTTGTGTACCAAAATCAGTATCAAGAGAATGAAAATAACCCAGAAAATAGGAAAAAAATATTTCCAAATCATATACTTGACAAGGATTTTATATCCAGAATAAAAAACACCTAAAACTTAACCAAAAACAACAAAAAAAACAAAAAACGTCAATTAGGGGGCACCGGGGTGGCTCAGTTGGTTAAGCATCCGATGTCGGCTCAGGTCATGATTTCATGGTTCGTGGGTTTGAGCCTTGCGTTGGGTTCTGTGCTGACTTCTCAGAGCCTGGAGCCTGCTTCAGATTCTGTGTCTTTCTCTGCCCTTCTCCTGCTCATGCTCTTTTTCTCTTTGTCTCTCAAAAATGAATAAATGTTAAAAAAAAAAAAAAAAACACCAACCCCCCCCAAAAAAAAACTCAATTAGGAAATGAAAAAGGATGTGAATAGCCATTTCTCCAAAGAAGATACAAATTGCCAACAGATGCATGAAAAGATGCTCAACATCATTAGTCATTAGGAAAATGCACATCAAAACAAGAATGAAATACCACTTCTTACTCACTAGGATGACCATAATTAAAACAACAGCAACACATTAAAACAACAACAACAAAAATAGAAAATAACAAGTGTCAGAGAGGATATGGAGATACTGGAACACTTGTTGATTCCTCATGGAAATGGAAAAAGTGAGTCATCCTGGAAAACTGGAAATTTCTCAAAAAGCTAAACAGAATTACCACACAACTCAACAATTCTACTCAAGAATTGTATATGCTTAAAAGAATTGAAAATAGAAACTCAAATAGATACTTGTAGACCAATGTTAACATGGCAGCATTATTCATAATAGTAAGTAGGTATAAACAACCCACGTGTCCATCAACAGATTAATGGATAAACAAAACATGGGTCTGTAAATAGAATGGAGTATTTATCATTCAACCATAAAAAAAATGGAGTTCTGAGATACGTTACAACATGAATGAACCTTGAAAACATTATGCTGAGTGAAATAAACCAGACATAAAGGAATTCCACTTATATAAAATACTGAGAATAGGCAAATCATAAAGATAAAAAGTGAATTAGAGGTACCAGAGTCTGGGGGAGAGAGATATGGACACAGAGTTTTTGTTTGGGATGCTGAAAATTCTTGGAAATAAGTAATGGTAATGGCTACCCAACACGGTGAATGTAATTAATGCAACTGAACTGCACATTTAAAAATAGTTAAAAAGCACATTTTATGTTCTTTCTGTTTTACCACAATAGAAGTGTATCAATCAAATCATCTTGGGGACTGTGTTTTCTTTCTAGTCATGCATTAATTCAGTAAGTAACAATAAATATATATACTATGTGTTAGACAGTTTGCTAAGCATGGATGACATAATGGTGAACAGAAATATAAAATGAACTTTGTTATGGGGTAAATTTGTAGTGTAATTGAAGTGGATTAACAGCCATAGAGTAACCTTGGAAGACTTTAAGGCTTTGCAGCATCCTTAAGAAGTCTCTCCTTTTGAATAATTTCAAACATTCTATAATTTAAAATACTCTCCATAGATTTTAAATAAATATACTGATGACACTATACATAACTAATTTTTTCCACTGGCTGTATGGAATGCTTCGAAAAGAGAGGAAATACTGAACATAATACTTATCCAAAAGGAAATTCCAGTGAACTGGATAAAGAAAAGCATGCCTGTATCAAATGTAAGAGCATTTAATTAAAACATGTAAACAGGCACCTGTATTTACTATCTAGATGTATGTATTTCAAATGCTAAAAGGAATGATGGAGTGATTAGAACCACATAATCATGAACAAGAAAAGCTTCATGAAAGAGAAGTTTGAATTAACTGGGAAGATATGAAGTAACACTAATAATCCTGTAGTTTGATAATGTCAGTAGTTACACCATTACAAGAAATGAAATTGCTTTGATCTATATACACATGCACAAATGAATGCATGTAAAAAACAGTGAAGGGCGAATAATGCTGTGGGAAGGGCACGTGGAACTCTAGGTACTATTTTTGCAACTTACTGTGAGTCTGAAATTATTTAAACAATGAAAGTAAAAGAGGACACAATTACTTATCACATAATAGCTATTAAAAATAAAGTATGTTGAAGTATACATTGGACAAAAGTAAAACAACAACAACAACAAACAAACCACCTAAAATCAAGAGAATGTGTAATAGTTGTAGGACTGTGGAATGCATACACATTATTGTTGCTATTTTTCAAAGTTGCGGTAATGTGTCTGAAGAATTTATAAAACGTAAACATAGAAAAATAGAGACGGGGGAAAACAAACATGCCAAAATAGCTAGAAAGAAAGGAAAGGGGTGGATATTGTGGCAAAGTATGGTAAGGGGTTCTAGGTCAGGGAGGTGGTCTATTAGTGACCCAGGGAAATCTGTCTACCTCAGAATATGCTATATTCTTTCTCCTCTCCTACAGAAATTATAGCTCCCAAGGATTATTGTATGGGTGGACAAGGCTTACAGATTTCTTTTTGTCCTGTTTTTAGTAAAATTATAAGAATTCAGACATGAGAAAAAGGGCTGTTGTTTCTCTTATATTTTACCATTTACATACAGCGGAGCTCAGAACTTCTGTTTATTCATCATTTTCTTCAGTTTACAATTTGAGTTGGATATGAGTTAATTAATACACAAGGATGAAAGTATTTATATCATGCACAAGAATTACATATATTATAGGTAGCTTGGAAAATAAATATTTTATGACATAAAAGTGATAGACTCAATGTTCATTATACCTCCTAACTTTTCTAGGAGTTGAGTAAAAGAAATCAATAATAAAAGACCACATGGAAATAATCAAAAGTAATTTGAATTGTATGTTCTTTAAATCTTGGGTTAAATTTTCATAGAGGGATGCCATAATAGTTGGGTAAATAACAGACTGAGTCTGTTGCATTTGTGCAGTAGGCATTCTCCCCAAGATACATTAAATGGAAATACTTCTTTTCCAAATGTCTGTATTTTTACTACAAATCTTCTCCATATTTTCTAATAACTTTATTATGACTCAGGTTGACAGTAATCTTCATGCATCATCACATGTGCAATTTCCTGCTAAACTTTTATTTCTACTTAAGACATATTACAAACTTTATGGTGAGAAAGAGGGTATGCTCTGGGCAATTTCAAAAAACTTTAATGCCTAATTTGCCCCTTTAACTTTGAGAGGGTGTTATGCCACAGATAGAAATTGGGGCCAAGCACTGTCCAGAGAAAAAGGCAGGGATTTGTGAGATATTCAGGAATGAAACAGAGGCTTTATTTCTCCTAAACGCTGAGGCAGAACTTATAAAAGCAAACACCAGGAACTACTCAATACTAATCACAAGTTAGAAAGTTCTTATCGACTTCAATTCTATGCTATTAACATACAATAACATTTTATATTAAAAACTACCCTTGAGGAAACATTGTTTCATATACTGCTTGGAAATGGGTAACTCCCTACGTGACAAATTAAACCCAAATAAACCTATTGTGTGGTTACTTAATTTCTGATGTACTTAAAATGAGGCTGGAGTGTGCTCTAAGCACGTCACAGCTCTAAGCTGGAGTGTGGTCTAAAGCATAAAAGGCTTAGAGTGTGCTCTAAGTCTGGGCGGCTCACTTGGTTAAGCTTCTGACTTTGGCTCAGGTCATGATCTCATGCTTCATGAGTTTGGGTCCCATATTGGGCTCTGTGCTGACAGCTCAGAGCCCAGAGCTTCAGATTCTGTGTTTCCCCTCTCTCTGGCCCTCCCCTGCTTGCACTCTTTCTCTCTCAAATACAAATAAATAAATAAAATTTTAAAAAAATATATCATACTACAATTTTTTTACTCATCATTGAGTTCAAACTCAGCTACATAACAGGCAAGTTTCGCAGATAACACCAGACCACATTAAGAAATGGAAGGATGTTACCAATAAATCTTCAGTAACCAGCACAAGGCTAATATTAAAAAAACAGTCATTAAATAAATAATTGTGACACAATTTCATCAGAAAACTAGGATTTCCTATTTCTGAAGATGCTTTTAAAAAATCTAATCCAGGGGTGACTGGGTGGCTGAGTCTGTTAACCATCTGATTCTTGATTTCGGCTCAGGTCACGAAGTCAACGGTTCGTGAGAGCCAGCCCCACGCTGGGCTCTGTGCTGACCGCACACAGAGCCGGCCTGGGATTCTGTCTCCCTCTCTCTGCTGCTCCCCACCCCCCCGCAAAAAAAAAAAAAACACTGAAAAAAATCTAGTCCATCCCAAGTTTTCTTACATTTATCATCTTACTATAGACACCCCAAATGTTTTCAATAGTGGGCACTCATGAACAAGTATGCACTACTAGCTTTCCATATTCATCTCATCTGTGTTTTTACCTCTATCTTTGGTTTATTACAGTTGGAAGAAAAGTATGTCTTTTTCCTTTGTACCATCTGAATAAACTGTATCAAATTGGAGAAAAAATGAAAATTTTAAAAGTTCAAATACCAAATCATCTGAAAAAGGAAGATTGTTCCTCAGTTGTGGTTCTTTTGTTAAGTGCTGTGTTTAGAAGTCCTGGGTCTGAGCCTTGATCACATCAGTGAAGTCACTAACTTCCTTTTTATTTAACTATATGAAATATTTAGAAAAAAAAAGGCAAACAAAACCACAAAATAATTCATGTTAGTAACTTCATACACAGATTCTAAAGAAACTTGCAAGGCTGACTTCTATTTTATGTTACGTATACATTTTGGGATTTCTAATGAGAATAAAAATGATTTACTAAGCATGCATTTTGCTTAATCAGTACTTCAAGTCAGAAAGTACTTGAATACTGAGAGACATTACTTTTTACATAAAAGTTTCTCAATTTATAAAACGTTTTCTATTGAAAGATAAGGCACAGAAAAATGCAATGACATCTGCTAAGCTTTGCTTAGAAAAACTTAAAGAAATCCTACGGGATAACATCACTCAATTTTTCCTGGAGTACCTCTGATGGAGACTTCCTAAAAAAAAAAAATCTGGAAATAATTAGAAACTATTATAGTACCTAAAAAAGTTTACTTGAAAACTAAATCTGCTATTCATCAAAGAACACAATACACTCAGAATAATGTAATAGAAAATTAAGGTACATATATAGAATGACATAGAGCACCTCAAACAAATGTAATTGTAAAGCATTAAAAAAAAAAGTTGACAGAAGACAGTGTCAGACCTGTGATATCCTGAAGAACACTAGGAAACACTACATTTAACTGATTAAGCAGTGATTTTGTTAAAACAAAATATATTAATTATTTGACTTATTTTATTTCAGTTCATTTTCTTTCTAAACGACAAGAAACCAATTCTTTTTAAAAAGATACTACTAAGGCGCAACTTTAATACACATTGAAAGGGAAGAAGAACAAAGAGTTAATTCTTAAAATGTACTCTTGTGTCGTCAGGTATGCATGGGAAGGAAAGCTATGCAAAATATTGTAAGAAACATTTGGGTATTTGTGGAACAATAAATGCAATACAATGATAATGCTAATAGCTTCTTAAAAGTAAAAATATGTTCTCAACAGAGACCTAAAATTCCACTGGGGAGTAGACTGGATGGCATGTCCCTTGGAGTTTAAAAGGCTGTCCATATGAACTGAATTATCCTTGACAAGTACCTTCAGACACTTGTAATACGATCTCATGTAAATTTAGACCATATTTTGCACACAAACCAGTGGCAATAGTAAGTTTGTTCAGGAGCTCAGATAAGAAGAAAAGAAAAACTGATATCTTTAGTAATAGTTGTTAACATGAAATTTCCGAAATGAAAAGCATAAAAATTAAAGTAACTAATGTGTTGTCACAAATGAAAGAAAAACAAATATTGAGAGAAAGATTGCCTTTTCTTTTCCTTTTTCAATCCTTAGCTACCTAGTCTCTCCAAAAAAAATTTTATCCTTCAATAGTTTATCTAAATTTGGAAAAATAAAAACACATTCTAAGCAAATAAATAAACAGAAAAATTCCATTTGTGTTGGAATTTTAATAACATAACTACCATCAAACTTATAATAAATCATAACAACATAGAGCCATAAATATTTATAAAAAGCTGACTGTAAGATAAAACAAAAAGACAACTCAGAACTCTGTAGCTTTAAAGATTCCTCAGGACTGCCCTGGCACAAAGACAGCCCTACAAACTTTGCTAATTCTACAGGGATCAGCTCCATTGTCCAAGAGACGCATTAAGGCCTGTAGAAGAGAACCCAGCTTTGGAGAGTGCTAGGCCCAGCAAGCTCCAGAGCATCATTAACTGTAATTATTTTCCTTTATCAGAAGTCTGCTACTGCTATGGTTGTCCTGCTAATGGATGAAAACAGGACATAGATCATCTTGAATTTGAGTAGTAGAGAAAAATGACAGATTAAAAGAAATTTTAAAGGCATGCCTATTTTTGTGAGTGTCCTTAAAACCAAGATTTTACACATCCATGGAAAAATTAATGATCTATAAAGATGGTTTCATAAGCTAATTTCACAGTATTATCATAAACTCATCCCACCTCAACTGTATTAAAGTAAGATTATTACTCATTATTTCTTTAAAAATATTTTATGGAAAGCAGCATTTCAGTTTAACAAATAACAGAATGATGGTAACTATTTTTTACAAACATACATTTTGTAGTCACTTAAATGAAGTATATTTAATCAATTAACCACTTGAAATATTTAAATACACTCTGAATTATTTAAAAAATTCAACTTAAAAATCAAACTGAGAGACATGTTTATAATATTGCTTTGCTGAAACACTGAAAGAAAGTGCACTGCACAGAGTGCTTAAATTTCTCACTCTTCCTTTCAATCAATATCTGAGGCAAAGTTTCATCTCTAGGGCCCTTAATGGCAGGAATTCCTGGAGCCAGCAAATGAGTAATGTTAAACCTATGATTAGATGATGAGGCCATCAAAGACACAAACCCTAATGCTACATTCTTCTTTATTTCTCTGAACTGCAGTAAAACCCAGAGCTACAGAAGAAGGAATTTTAAGGTACTTTTTTTTTCCCACAAAAGCTTTTTTTTTCTTCTTCTTCTTTTTTTAATACATGTGCATCATCAAGAACCTAAAAGGTCCGGATCTCTCCGAATGTCTCTTGAACTCAGGACTCTGGCAATAGGTAACAATTTTCAAATGCCCTGCAAATGAACTCCTGCCAGAGATGCTGTTTTCTTTATTCTTCATATTCTTCCTGGCTGAAAAGGGAGAAATGGACCTAATGGTTTCCCTATGAATATATTCTTCAAGAAAATAAACCTAAAGACTGGAAATCAATAGGTAAGTCTTGGTTGTTTTGTTTTTGCTAATATTTTAAAGGTGATCCTTTAAATATTGAAGCCATATTGTTGTTTATTTGGGAGTTAGCTGCAGCTTCAGATGGACCTCAAGGTCAGTAACTAGAAAGAGTTTAGATGTATTTTTCTTTCTATTGAGGAAACTAGGGATAAATGTAATAACTACTTATTACAAATACACATAAGCTGTTTTTCTTGTTCTCATAATACAAAATATTTAATATTTATATGAAAATCAGGATCACTCGGAGACTTGACTGAGCTGATAAGACAGACCACTGGGTCCCTAATTTTAGTTATTAGAAAAATGTAATACATGTATTTTAATTTCTTATAAATGCTAAGAAGAAAGAAAACCCCAAAACTATAAATTGTATTTTTGAATCTGATTATTAAAGATAAATAGCACAAGTAGATTTTTGGAATGTATCCTGAAATATACAAATTACCTTAAAAAAAAAGGAAAGCCACAAGGTATTGTATCAAAGGCCATTCACTAATAAGCTGTATTTTATACTCCGCTGTTGTATGAAAAGTCTTTGCTTTCATTATCTCTAATCTAATAGAAGAAATCATTTAACAATAAATGTCAAAACTATAAATTCTACTATACCATTTTTAAATGGAGACATGTAAAGAAGGGTTTCAAAAGATCTATAACAAATTACACACACACACACACACACACATATATATATAATATATATATATATATATATATATATATATATATATATATATATATTTCCAGATAGGAGACAATAGAAGGATAGGGATGGTGGGAAAGAATAAGATAGCTAAAGTGTGTGGAAGAAGGGAGAGGGAGACTATATCAATATTCACACAGTACGATCATCTACATAAAAATATCTTAATATAAATTATTTTCGTCATCTATAAGAGATGGAAGTTTTAAATATATATAAACAAATACAAATATATGCATATGCATTCTATGACTAAAAATCCTCATGGAGTTTAATGCAATCCAGTGAATGAGATTTCCTACCTGAGAACAAAGCAGCATAACGAGTTCAACCACAGACGTGCTGGACTTCATACAAACGAGGCCTGCAACGAAGAAAGGTTGAAACAATGAATCTCCATGGTAGAAATCATCATTCCAAGTTAATTAATTACGTGATTTTAACTTATCAAAACTTTCTTTAAAATAGAACTCCTAAAATAAAACAAATGGAAACATTCACATAGTTTTTATGACAATTTTAAAACATTCAGATATTCAAGAAGTTATAAAAAAAATACTAAAAAAATTGACTTCTTCATGCTTGGGTTATTTATTTGGTCAAGGCATTTCTCATATTTAAACAAGGTACAGGGTAGTTATTGAAACTGGTGAGCTTGTTAGAGCTACTTTTATTCCAAAGACATTTGCTATGTGACTGTCTCTAGAACAAAGAACAATAATCAGTGAAGATCTGCCTAAATTTTCTTCTAAAAACACAAAATTAAAATAATTTACAAATAGTAACACTCCCTCGGTTGTCAGTTGTTAAATGTTTTTAAAATATTTAAAAAAAATGAACTTCACACACAAGTATCACATTAAGCTATGTTTATAAAATCTTCCACTGTTGTGTTTCCAGAGTCTCTGAACAGTCATCAGTAGAGAAAAGAATGAAATGTTATATAATTTGTACATAGTAATGGCTACTATTCATTGATCACTTACTATGTGCTGGGCACTGTGTTAAGTGTCTTATATACATAGTCTCATTTAATTCTCATTTCTTTTTTTAATGTTTTTTTTTTTTTATTTTTTAAGTTTACTTATTGAGAGAAAGAGAGTGAGCACATGTGAGCATGAGTCAGGGGAGTGGCAGAGAGAGAATCCCAAACAGGCTCTTTGCCTTCAGCATGGAGCCTGCTGTGGGGCTTGATCCTAGGAACCTGAGATAGGACATGAGCCAAAATCAAGAGTTGGACGCTTAACTGACCGAGCCACCCAGGAGCCCTTTAATTCTCATTTTTTACTCTGTTACATACTATTACTATACTCATTCTACAGGCCGGAAAATATTCTTCCCACAAACAATTTAAACACGAATTATTCATCAAGACTTTTCCCAATCAAAAGGATCACTGCTGAATAACATATAATTAGAAAGCAGATCATGATTGGTAGTTTTTTAAAAGTGCCAGCAATAGAGGAAGATATAACTAAGAATTAATAACCATCTTGGGTTGAGAGTACGTAATCATGATGCTTCTTAATTAAAAAAAAAGGGTTTTAAAATATTTTTGCTTTTTAAAAAAATTAATAGGTTTGTTTCTTCTTTTCATATGAGCACAAAAGTAATCTGTAAAAGCATTGTATATAGTAGGAAATGCCATGGTCTTACATTAGTTGTTGCTAAATGGAAAGTTGAGGTGGAGCCAGCTTTTTCTTCTTAAGGTGATTTCAATAAACAGTCTCAAATGCCTTCTAGGCTGTAGCATGTATATTTATTGTAGGTAGTGGATAAATACCCTTCTGTGCCCACTCTGCTAACAAGACTATCCTTATTGTACACATGACAGAAAAAGCTGTAAAAAGGCACTAGTATTCCATCTTATCAGATCTTTGGGCAGACAGTTAACTAATGAAATAAGAGGCAGATGTGAAAAGCTCATTTAAGAGACAATTGCTGTAATTGATCAGCAATTCTCATGCTCAGGAGCTAGAGAGTCAAAAAGATTAATGGGACATTTATCACCTGTTGGCTACTCAACTATTTGAAACTCTGACAAAACTAAGTAAAAGGCCGAAGGACTATGCACAGCAAAACAATCATAATTATGATATGTACTCCATATCAGTTTAGATTTTAGACTGCAGGCTATATAAAAGATAACTATAAAAAGAATTATTCACCATATATTTATTTTGCATATAATTTTTTTTAAATACATAACAACTTAAAGTAAAAATTAGGAAAAATATGCAATTGCATTAATTTCTCAGACTCATTTTTTTTTTTTAATTTTTTGGGACAGAGAGAGACAGAGCATGAACGGGGGAGGGGCAGAGAGAGAGGGAGACACAGAATCGGAAACAGGCTCCAGGCTCTGAGCCATCAGCCCAGAGCCCGACGCGGGGCTCGAACTCACGGACCGCGAGATCGTGACCTGGCTGAAGTCGGACGCTTAACCGACTGTGCCACCCAGGCGCCCCTCAGACTCATTCTTTAAAGGAACTTCTAAAAGGCTTCTATGTTACAAGAATGTTCACAATTTTTACAAATTCTGACATAAGGAAAAATAAAAAAATGTCCCATCAATGCCTTGTTCAAAGGACATAACAACAAATCAACAGCATAGCCACACTGCAATTTGCAATCAGGACGGCCATTGGGATTTCAACTCCATAAAGCCTCACAACTTTATTAATGTGTTTTGTCTAATTGGTTTTGAGCAGAAGGAACTAATGGATTCTCTTTTAAAAGAAGAAAACATCCAACTTTGACAATGAGAACACAAGCAGAGTCAATTCTGGAAAACTTATCAGCCTTCCCATTCTATACAATCACTTTGGTTGGAACTATTTCTAGTATTACTATAACAAATAGGCTAACTCCAATGTTTTTCATTACAGATACTAAAAATACAAGCAATGTCTGATGACACTCTATCCTTGCACACTTTCTAAATTAAAAAGCATCCATACCTGAAAGTTTAAGATGTAGGAATAAACATGGTTTTTTACAACTTTAATCATAAGCTCAAGAAAGCCATATTTATCTAGTGATGCCATAAAGAACTCGGGTTGTATAAGCATAAGGCAGATATTTTATAAGTGTATATTTCAAACAGGTTGATTTTATCCTTTTTGTACCAGGCAAGAAATTCATAATCAAATCGACTCATTTGGCATCTACTCATAGGAGCACAGTACAGTGTTAGCATTGAGGAATTAAGACATTATCTATACCTTCCCATATGCTCCAAGGTTTTAATTCACATCTAAGATTATCTAACACTTACCAGGAGCTTTGTCACTTACAAATCATTTTTTATATATTTGCTATCTCATCTGATTCTCTTAACAACTCTTTGATTTAGTTATTATTACCTCATATGATAGATAAAATATGAAGATTCAGTGACTGGCCCAAGGAGTTTCCCTTAGTAAGTAGTGGAGCTGAAATCTGAATTCAAGTCACCTAACTTGAAAGCCAATTTAATGTCTTCTGCAGAGTTACGTAAATAATTAAACATGACTAGGATGGCAATATGTGGCTATGAGAAAGGTTATAATGGTTGATTCCAACTGGGATGATTTTGACAGCTTTCTTGGAGAAGACAGCATATGTTAGTCAGACGTGGGGGAAAAAGCATTATATCTAGCAAAAGCACAGAGGGGAAAGGAAACAAAAATAAACCTGAAAGACCTTTATTGCTTAGGGGGAGGATGAGTAGAGTATAGGAGGCATTTGAAAGTGGGACTGAGGCCTAGGGTAAAATTCAAACGTAAATAAAGAGTTATTTATTTATTTTTTTAATGTTTTATTTATTTTTGAGACAGAGAGAGACAAAGCGTGAGCAGGGGAGGGGCAGTGAGAGAGTGAGACACAGAATCCGAAGCAGGCTCCAGGCTCCGAGCTGTCAGCACAGAGCCCGACGTGGGGCTCGAACTCACAGTGAGATCATGACCTGAGCCGAAGTCAGATGCTTAACTGACTGAGCCACCCAGGTGCCCCCAAACATAAGGAAAGATTTAAAGCAGTAAAATTACAAATGTTTTTGAAAGAGAAAGAATGTAGAGTAAGATACAAAATTGGGGAAATGTTACTAAGGCTAAGGTATGTATTCCAATTCTCTGATCACTTTTCCCACCCTCTCAGGGAGGTAGCCCCCAAAAGAGCTGTACACATGCGCCTCTCCAACAAAAATCTAGTTAGAAGTATTGGCCAGTTACCAGACTATTTTCACCAGCAAATATACATTCACCAGAATATTCTGACTAGAATTACTAATCCAATACTGTATACCATACAAGTTACCAGTATAAAATTAACACCTGGAGTGAAGAAAATAAATATGTATGTAAAGGAGATACTCAACAGTGAAGAAAACTGTCTAGGAATAGCTTTTGAATATATTGTGAACTATACTGTTGAAAGATAAAGTCAGCTGAGTGGCTAACATAGAAGCACTTGAGAAGATTAATTGGATGGACAAATTTGAGGTGGCCCAGATGCAGGAAGTAAAGAATGAAAAGATCTGAGTAGACCACCATCCAAAATACTGGCAGTTCTTTTGGGTTCCCACTTATTAGGGGTTAGAAGTCAGCTTTAGTTTCAGAACTCCACTTCCCTACCATAAACAACAAAACATAACAAAACAAAACAAAACAAAGCAAAAAACCCCACCAAACCCCATTAAAATGTAAGATGAATGGAAAGTTAAAAGTTTGACCTTTGGGAGAAAGCTATCTTTCTTTAACTCAAGGAATACTGAAAGGTACAGTGATGCTGTTTTAATACAGAGCTGTCAGACTCTTCTGCGTCAATCTATGAGTCTGATTTCATGTATCTGTAGAATTAGATC